>NC_036639.1:9297494-9303824 GCF_002806865.2 Cucurbita pepo subsp. pepo | reverse complement strand
TCAAAATGCTTATGATCTAAAATAGGTAAATCAAGCCACAATTGGCCATGTCGAGCAAAGGAGAGTCGGTTGGAGCCACCAAGTCGAGCGCCAGGGGAAATGGCTATTGGAAGTTGTACACAAATTATAGCCTAGAGCTGCATGCTTATTGCATATGATAGAGGCAGCTAGGAGCATATAGAGGGATGGGTTGCAGCCATTTAGTTTTGAGCATGCATCTGCGATTTTTTGGGCTTGCTTTGTGGATTAAGGTTCAGTTGAGCGCACTCAGATTGGACTGTCTAAAGAATTCGTGGACATGGGGCGAGGCTGTTAGGTTGAGCATCTGTCTGCATTATGGGTTAATTGAGAGTTGGATGTCATAGTGATGCTTTACTAGGGTGTTGCCTCATGTCCATTCTAAACCCTTTTACCTTACTTTAAGGTAAGTTAGTTATTTTTTATTTTATCATTTTAATTTATGTGTATGTCTACACTTGTCCAAGTTGATTGGTCCCATAATATATGCTATGAATGTTGTTATTGTTCCTTATTGCTTGCAAGCTTATAACGTTACTTTCTCAAATTGATTTTTAGATGTTTTATTTAACTTTCTCTGACATCGCTTTTTTAAATTTGTTTTTTAAGAGTGGGGTTAGAGACTTGAGCATAGGTCATCTATACCAACGACAACCTAAGTTTTAGTTGCCTTACTTACTCGAGGACAAGAGTAAATGCCGTAACGATCGCGTTGTGTCCTTAAAGAACGTGCTTGTGATGGTTGGTATGAGAGTCAAGTTTTCTCCTAGTATTGAAATTAACTCTCTAGATAAGATACCCATCCAAGAATTGATGCCCACGATTGAGACCGTGGGTCAAATAAAGTCATATGAACCAGTGGCATGAGTGTGAGGGTAGCTCGACGGACTCTATTGCCCACATGGAGGAATACACCATAGAGCCTCTTCTGAGGTCCCCTTCATCCTTTGCTCGACACTTAAGCCAATTTGACCACTTTGACTACACTTTCAAATGGCTCACAATTTCTTTATTCAACACTTAGGATTCTATTGACATTGTCCACTTTTAGCATAAACTCTCCTGACTTTGCTTTTTGTTTCCCTAGCAAGTCACTCACACCAATGAAGATGGTGTTTCTTACCTCTAAACCCATGATCATCCCTTTAATTAGCCAATGTGGGACTACTCCTCCCAATAATCCTTAACATCCTCGTTCTGCTTTATATGTAAGAGGGACCTATCGAGTGTCTGAATGCTCACAAAGAGCCACTCTTTATGCCTTCCACGTTAAATTTGGTGAATTCATTAGCTGAATATGAGATGACTTTAGTTGAAACATCGCCAATTGAAAGCATTGAAAACTCTTACATGGGAGCCCCCTTACTTCAAAACATAGTGGGAGAGATGGAAGAGTAAGGTCTTATGTACAAGACATGAATTAACCATGTATCAGCTAAGAGAACTATGACCATCATACACAATTTCATGACAGAGACTGAAGGAATATACTATAGCATCAAGATATACTAAAATAAAAGTCATCAATTTAGCAACCCTACCTATAATACGTATACTACCCAATTGAAAAAAAATATATACATATGCAAGATAGTGAAAAATGTTGTACATGTTGGAAAAAAAAAATATTTTTCCATCTCATAAATTTACGGGTACTTCAATTTAGAAAGTTTTTTTGTCTCACTTCAGGAAAAATTAAATAACTCTCTATACTTAATTTCTTAAATAAATATCAAAACCCATTTAAAAATAAAATTACAAAAAAAAAAAAAAAAANAAGAAGAAGAAGAAGAAGAAGAAGAAGAAGAAGAAGAAGAAGAAGAAGAAGAAGAAGAATAAAAATGACTATATATATATACTTATTTATTTATTATTATTTTTTTTAATCACTAATGGGTTAATATAAACATGAGATCTCAACCATGTTAATATAAACATGAGATCTCAGCCACGTTAATTAAAACAGGAGCCACATGTAAAAATTTATATCAAAATCTCGACTTTTGAAGTTATTGTCTGGAGCCCTATTCAACCCTCTTCGAGCTTGTCTTGACACTCGTGTCGTCTCTCTCTCGAACTTAGTGTATGCCTTAGCTTCAATGCACATTCTTGGTGTATTGGATGATGCCTTTGCTCCAGTCAACATGAGTCACTTTTCTTTAGCGAGGATTCTTCATATGGGAGAAGTCGATGAAGATACTAGTTAGAGATGTGAAGCTGGTGCATAACAAGTACATTATCTTGGGCATGGTCTTATGATGGAACCATCGGAATGATGAAGCCGNTTGTCTTGGTCATGGTCTTACGATGGAACCATCAGAATGATGAAGCGGGTTAAAAAAGAGAGGATAAAGAAAACAAAGAAGAAAAAAGAAAGAGAAAAGAAGAGGTTAGGGTTTTGGAAAGAAAGTTAAAGAAAACAATACTCCACCACTAGATTCAATGGCTTGGAGTCATTTTTTACCAAGCTTTCTTCATGAAAATTTCTCAGAACGTTTTGGTCTAATGATGTAGACTTTTGAATCACCAGAATGTGTTAAGAAAAATACGATAAAACAATTTTGAAATTTAAAAGATAAAATCAAATATATTTATTATTTTGGAAGGATTGTTTGAGTATTAATATAAAATCCGGAACCAAGGTAGGAGATACCAATCAAACTATAGCCAAGATACCAAAAGAATTGACTCTCTAGAATGACCTTCCTCTGTGGTCGCATAACTCCCGAATGCTTCCCACGTCAACCAATCAGCTAATCACTTGAGAAAAANTTCATGGCATTCCAAGTACAGAAGTTTGTAGGATAAAATGAAGAAAGGCTGAAGAAAAATGAATTAGGCACGCCCAAGAAGAAGATTGGCTATAACCAAGATGATACTACAAATATCTTCCACAGTCTTCCCGTTGCTAGACAGCGCCGATGGGTCCTTCGGCGGCTGCGTGAAGCTGTCCAGACAGTCGCCGGCCTCCGTCATAGCTGCAGACGCCTTAATGTTGACGCCATTGTAGTCACCTTTCCCCAAGTCGTTCTTCCCATCCTCGATGTCGCCGGCGGCATCGTCGTACTGTTCAGCACAGGTGGCATATCGCTCTTTAAGCTTGGGATCAACTGCCTTGGACGCCTGGGACTGGGCGAGGGCACGGGTTTGAGCAACCTTGTCGTGGGCGAGGTTGAGGGTGAAAGTGGCCAGCCCTTTTAGGTCTGTAGTGCCAGCAGATTTCAACACGTTAAAGCAAAAAGAAGGGTTTCTAGTTTTCTTGCAGATGGTGGAAACGATGTCGTCTTGCGAAGCCGCTTGCATGGGTCCCATCCCATTGAAGAACAGTACTAAGAGGACAATCCTAAAGACTGCAAGAAAACTAGAAGATGCCATTTTTTATTTTGATTTTTCTGTCTGTTTTGCTCAATTAATCCGTAGGGAGGGTTCACATATTTATACACTCACAAATATTCCTTTGAATAGCTTTCACGTTAGAATTTTAAGTAAAACGCTATTCAAAGAAAAACACACAAAAATAGACAGAATAGGTTAAGCTTTTTTCTCTCTAAACCCAATCACAAACTTGGCTCAGTTATCATGCAGTTTTTTAAACAATACACCGTCTTGCTCCATGTGCCACTCTCGTGTTAACCTTGACTGACTACACATGAGAGTCATAACTTTACTCTCTTCTTGGTAAGATTATAACCGTTCTCCTCTACTTAAACTAATAATATTTATTAAAAAAAAAAAAATCAAGGTTATTAATGTAATCTTGAACCATAGTTTTCATGTATGTGAGAGGATAATATTGAATAAATAACCTGAAGAATATATAGTACATGAATAGTGCTAATACGTCGACAAATATTTGTTTTGCCAATATTTTTTGTTGTCCTCACGAAAAGTAGTCCTTGCAATCGTTGTGTGTTTTGACGTAAGGAATGTGAGTCAATAAACTCGACATGGTTAAAATCATGGATGTGGGAATCGTGCATTGAGAAGTTAGTAAGTCAACAAGCTCGACTTGGTTAAAATCATGGGATGTTGAAAAGTTAGTAATCATGGAACATTTCGGGGCAATCATGAGATAACGGAGACCAACCTCAGCCCATAATTTTCTGCAAGTTTGTTAGAGGCAATCATGAGATAACTCAGCCGGGGATTTTCTGGGTCGGATAGAGGCAATCATGAGATAACCCAAACCATCCTCAGTCCGAGAACTTAGAAGTTTTTTGGAGTTAGCGAACTACGACGGAAGGTTTCTTTCTAGGACTTATTCAAACCTTGACAAAGTTAACTAAGAAGGTAAGTCTTTCTTTGGACTATGACACATGAATAGATTTTTCAAGAGATTAAGGAGTTTTTGGTGTATGCGCTGATGCTAGCACTATTTTATGGTTCAAGCATGGTGTACAACGATGCCTCGAGAAAAGGATTGGGGTTGCGTGTTGGTGTTAATGAAGAAGTGGTTGTATATGGCTCCTAATAGCTTAAGAAATATGAGCGTAACTACCTAACCCTCGATTTGGAGTTAGCAACTGTGGCGTTCACGTTAAAAATATGATGACGTTACTTGTATGGTGAAAAGGTACAGGTGGTAAAACCATAAGAGCCTCAAGTATCTTATTCAGGTAGAAAGAGTTGAACATGGGACAAAGGAGATAGTTGGAGTTTGCGAAGGATTATGATACAAAGATCCTTTATCACCCATGTAAAGCTAACATAGTGGCCGATATGTTGAGTAGAAAGACAGCTCACTCTTCTGGTATGTCATTTTCGGTTCTCTAAATCTTCAAAAATTTCACTAGATGGTCATAATTCAAGTCATTTAAGGATTAGTATGGGTGTAAAATAGTCAAAAGATCACTTTCAACACACCTTCACGCGCCCCATGCGTGGCTGGAAAGGCTTCTAAGCGTGATTTCACTCGCAATGGGCTCACGTGCAAATACCACGGCCAGTCGCTATTGGCCCTCAATTTAAGCATAATTTAACTTAAACTCCCAAAAACAATTTCACTACTTGACACGCACCCCACTCACGACACAAGTGTTCTTGGCTTCGAGTCCAGGCGACGTAAGGCATTAGTATTTTCTTATTCTTTCTTGGTGTGGCATGTGTCCTCCAAAAGCACACCTTCAAGTCTCGCAAAATGTTGCCTCATTGATTTTCCTTCAATTAACGTAGGGTCGGCGCATGTCCTTCCACCTCCATGAGCGTGCTTAGATTTAATCCACCTCTCCACAATGGTATCAGAGCCATGCCCTAAACTTAGTCGTGCTTAGTCAATTGTCGAACAAAAGACTCCAAAAGAAAAGGAGCCGAGCCTCCTTGAAGGCATAGTAAAAAATGACTAAGACTCAAGGCATAGTTTATTCAGTTCGTATGCTTAGTCAATTTATGCATGAACCAAGAAAACCACATTGTGAGGCAGCTCTTCAGGTTCTGAGATACATCAAAGGTACTCTTGGTCAAGGACTCCTACTACCATCTGAAAAAAATTTAAGATTACAAGCATATTGCGATTCTGACTGGGGTGGTTGTCGAACTTCAAGACAGTCTATTTCTGGGTTCTGCATTTTCCTCGGAAATTTAGTTATTTCTTGGAAGTCTAAACTAATGTGTCTAGATCATCAGCAGAAGCCTAGTATTGAGCTATGACATAACTCGAGCAGTTAGTCCTAAACATCTTGAAAACAAGAGACAAGATTTAAATTGTCTAGATGCCCAGAACCCAGTAGGCTTCCACAATATCTAAGAATAAAAAAGGTAACTTTTTCAAGTTGTTAGCAATATGTATGGTGCTAATAGGGTCTCCGCTACCGTTTCCACTCCAGTACCCATACCGTCGAGTTTTTAACCCGATACTGTACTATCGAGCCAGGTATAGGTCAGCTAGAGTATGCAATTAGGTGTCCCAACTTTGTGAAAATTGTCAAATGCTTCTTGAACAAGACCACTTAGATGTAAAACTATTCTTGAGATGGGTGCATGGGATCATGTAGGTTAATCCAATAGTTGGCCGGCACACAAGGGTCGCTTCCCCCAAACTCTGGTGACTCTATGATCCTCTGGGAAGGTCCGCCAACTAACCTCCCATAAATGAGGTTTAGACTAGAAGACACTTTACTGCCCAATCAAAACTTTATGAAGTAGCACCTCAATCCAAGGCGTTGGACATTCACTGCAAGAGCATAGCAAACTATATAAATATAAGACCTACCAGGATGAGGATGCCATAAGAGCCTATGAGTAGATTGCTTATTGAGTTTTGTTTTTTATACTTACCCTTTTCTTTGTTTTCCCCCTTTTCCTTCTTTTTTTTTT
>NC_036639.1:9268168-9290745 GCF_002806865.2 Cucurbita pepo subsp. pepo | reverse complement strand
AGCGAGTGAGAAAGCTTAGTCACAATCTATTTTCTCTCATTAAGTTTCATGAATTAGAAAACAATAAACCTTCCAATTTATTGTCTAATATATCTAATATAGCAACTTGTTGTTCAATTAAGCTCACTATGATGAGGCTTATCCAATTCATGACTATCATTACCATTCATTTAACTCTCAAATTAAATGGTTGGCTATTTATTGGTTTCACCTTGAACCAACTTATTAACGGTAACAGCCTAGATCCGTCCCTAGCATATATTGCCCTCTTCAGACTTTCTCTCTCATACTTCCCCTCAAGATTTTTAAAACGCGTCTGCTAGGGATAGGTTTTCACATGATAAAGGGTGTTTCGTTCTCCTCCCCAATCAATATGGGATCTTGCAACTCTTTCTTCAGTCTCAATCGTGGGTGTAAATTTGGAACACTTTTGGACAAAGTATATTTTTAAGAGTATTATTGAAACTTTTATAAATCTATATTTTTTCTTTTTCATTTTTATGAAATTAAATTTTTATGAACTTAGGCATAAAATATAAAAAATTGGAAGAAAAATGAAACAAACAAAATTAATTACATAAATATTTTTATCTAACTCTTCGGTTATACAATTATACAAGTTTTTCAATTTTTTATTCATTAATACACAAGGAAAAAGAAATCAAGTAACATAAACTTTGAAACCACATTCTTAATTTTATTATATATACATTAACTATTTATGAATAAATAATTATATATACATTAACTATTTATGAATAAATAAAATATATATACATTAACTATTTATGAGTAAATAAAATATCGATTTGAAATAAATAAATTATTATAAATTTAAGTCTAGGCCACTATATAATTATTTAGATGGTTCGTGTTTAAGATTCCAAACCCAAATTTTCTCTTTGTTTCTTGATCTTATCTATCAAAAAACATCGACACAGAACGAGAAGAAGTGAGAAGTGTCTATAAGAACAGAACAAGAAGTGAGAAGTGTCTACAAGAACATGTACTAAAATAAGTGTAACAACACGCTCAAGCTCAGCTAGAGCGTTTTAGTCTGCATAAATATACCTCTATAATATAACCAATCCCGAGTAAAACCTTAGCTTCGAAAGTTTTGGTTGGAAACTCTGTTCCAATTTGTTTGGCATCAAAAGTGATGTAATACAAGATACCCGTTACAGCTTCTTGATTAGCCTTCAAGATTTTTACAAACTCAAAGTTTGTACTCTAGCCAGGTTTGATGATAAGGGGTTAGAATAAGAAGGTTTAATAAAAGAATAGAAAGCTTATGAAGGTAGAGTAAAAATATACATACATTCAAAAGGATTTGAAAGCTTCTGAAAATAGGGTAAAAATATACATACATTCAAAAGGATTAGAAAGCTTATGAAGGTAGAGTAAAAATATACATACATTTAAGAGGATTAGAAAGCTTATGAAGGTAGAGTAAAAATGTACATACATTCAAGAGGATTAGAAAGCTTGAATTAGAAAGCTTATGAAGATAGACTAAAAATATACATACATTCAAGAGGATTAGATTCAAGAGGATTAGAAAGCTTATGAAGATAGAGTAAAAACATACATACATTCAAGAGGATTAAAAAGCTTATGAAGGTAGAGTAAAAATATACATACATTCAAGAGGATTAGAAAGCTTATGAAGGTAGAGTAAAAATATACATAGATTCAAGAGGATTCAAGAGGATTAGAAAACTTAAGAGTAAAAATATACCTACATTCAATACGATTCAAGAGGATTAGAAAGCTTAGGAAGGTAAGTAAAAATATACATACATTCAAGAGGTTTGAGGGGTTATAAAAAAAGGTTACTAAGGTAGAGTAAGAATAGACATACATTCCAGAGGTTAGAGGTTTGAGGGGTTAGAAAGAAAGGTTACTAAGGTAGAGTAAGAATAGACATACATTCAAGATTACATTCAAGAGGTTAATAAAGGGTTCAAGAGGTTAATAAAAGGTTAGATAAAAAGGTTATGAAGGTAGGGTAAAAATAGACATACATTCAAGAGGTTCAACAAGGGGTTAAAAAGAAAGGTTACTAAGGTAGAGTAGAAATAGACATACATTCAGGAGTGCATTCAAAAGGTTAATAAAGGTTTAGATAGAAAGGTTATGAAGGTAGGGTAAAAATAGACATACATTCAAGAGGTTCAACAAGGGGTTAAAAAGAAAGGTTATGAAGGTAGAGTAGAAATAGACATACATTCAAGAGGTTCAAGGGGTTAGAAAGAAAAGTTATGAAGGTAGAGTAGAAATATACACACATTTCAAGAGGTTAAAGGGATTAGAAAGAAAGGTTACGAAGGTAGTGTAGAAATATACATACATTCAAGAGGTTCAAGGGTCAAGAGGTTAAAGGGGTTAGAAAGAAAGGTTACGGAGGTAGTGTAAAAATACACATACATTCAAGAGGTTCAAGGGATTAATACATTCAAGAGGTTCAAGGGGTTAGAAAGAAAAGTTATGAAGGTAGAGTAGAAATGTATAGACATTCAAGAGGTTCAAGGGGTTAGAAAGAAAGGTTATGAAGGTGGAGTAGAAATATACATACATTCAAGAGGTTCAAGGGGTTAGAAAGAAAGGTTATGAAAGTAGAGTAGAAATATACATACATTCAAGAGGTTCAAGGAGTTAGAAAAAAAGGTTATGAAGGTAGAGTAGAAATATACACTAGAAAGAAAGGTTATGAAGGTAGAGTAGAAATATACACATTCAAGAGGTTCAAGGGGTTAGAAAGAAAAGTTATGAAGGTAGAGTAGAAATATACCTACACTCAAGAGGTTCAAGGGGTTAGAAAGAAGGGTTATGAAGGTAGAGTAGAAATATACATACATTCAAGAGGTTCAAGGGGTTAGAAAGAAGGGTTAGAAAGAAGTTATGAAGGTAGAGTAGAAATATACATAAAGGAGGGGTATGAAGGGGTATGAAGGTAGAGTAGAAATATACATACATTCAAGAGGTTCAAGGGGTTAGAAAGAAAGGTCAAGAGGTAAGAAAGGTTAGGAAGGTAGAGTAAAAAATATACATACATTTTCAATGTTGTACTGACCAATAGCTTTCTCCGCACACTCTCGAAGTCTTGGTTTAAGTAGAAATTGCTCAGCAACAGGTAAAAAACATAGGTGTTGGAAAAAATGGGTACATCAAAACCCTGTGTGAATATAATATAACAAAATAAAATAATAATAGAATTCATTAAACGAGAATAAAAGTAAAGGGAATTGAAAAGAGTAAGTCGGTGTCTTGTAAGACTTGATAGTATCGGCTCATCTCTTCCCGATTTATCACACACACACCATGTTCGTAGTCTTCATCTGAATGGTTGAGATCAAATGTACAATTAAGATGAATTGGTTTGCATGGAGATGCAAGCAAGTGGTCACAACATCCAGCAGCGGGAGTGGGATTTGAATTAGAGGCAGAGGCAGATGAGTTGGGAGGTGAAGAAGCCATTTGAAAATGAAGCTTGAAACGAGAGTAGAAATAATGTAATGAATATTTGAATCTTTTTGAAATATGGAGATAATCAGAGAAAGCAGTAAAGAGTAAAGGCTAAATGCAGCGAGCAGATGAACGTATACAAACATATAATGCCCTTCTCACCTTTTCCGTTTGATTGTAAAATAGCCAAACAAATTAAACACTAATAATCAAACAAAATTACCTGATAATCAAGATCTGAGTAGAGAAGAATGGCCGTGATCCTTTCGGTAACCACAATGGCATTCGGATGGCAGCTCCAATCCAAACTCAACCCTAACCCTAAAATAAATTTTAGGAAAAATAAGTTCAATTACTATAAATAGATTTTTTTAATTTTAAAATGTTCCCTTTTCTTCTCTCCTCAACGCAACACCTACGCGATACAACCAAACAAACTTTGGTCTAGTTAGATCTCTCAAGTCTCCAAGTTCGTCCACCGAGTCACGGAATTAATTTACTCAACAAGCAGCTAACTTGTCACTAGTAAGTTTTATTAATTATCCTTTCGGTCTATTTAAGTTTTATACTTAATAGGTTAATCATTCGAATTTGGTCTTGATGGGATCCTCAGTTCAAACGTTCCCTCAACATTAGGTGCTAATTCCTCTCTATCGGTCTTAAGGTGATTTAACTAGTCTAACCTTTAAGATAACTCTGTTAATGCATGCTACAAATTCTGGACTCTATGTTAATGCTTACTTTGTTTTTGCTTTTTATTTATAAGGTGTGACATTTCAGGAAAGGATTCGTAATCCGTAAGATTGAGGAGCGTACCCCATTTTTGTGTGAATCTGGACCGCCTGTAACGACGCCGTGTCGAGGCATAGATAAATTTACTTCTGGGTGAATTATGAAATGTTATTCCTACTATTTCAACTTCTACCGATAAACTATCCAACTTATTCTATTGGTTAATGTTGCAATTTGGGAGGGAAGGAGCTGATGCATATGTGATATTTTTGTGGATATATCTGTAATTGCAAGTGTTCTAAACTTTCACATGTATGGACGTCGATGGAACAAATTGTTAATTGCTCTTATATTTATTTGATTTATTTGATATCTGATTTATCTATCCCAATCTATGGAAGTTTCATCATTAATTTCCCAATTTTCTGTTAGGAATGGAGGGAGAAATCTCTCATCCTATTTAAGAATGAAATTGGCTATTATATCACAAACTTCCACCATGTGTAACTTCATCAATTCCCATGTGTCATTTCTGTTTATTGCTTAGATCCGTGACTTGCCTCCATGTCTCACTCTTAAATGCGTTAAATCAATGTGTCTTCAAAGTTTACCAAGTTTACCGGTTCAGTAGTGGTAAACATGGCAGAGTGAGCTTCATCACCTTCTTTATAAAAAAAACTTCTCCTATTGGCATAGTCGACTACTTCATCTTCTTCACAAAAATCTTCTCCTATTGCATAGTCTCACATCCGGACTAGTGGTCTCTTATTCCTCGCCTTATTCGAGCTAGGAGAGCTTGCTCCAGTTAAGGAGCCAGAGGAAATATTTTCCTCTGCAGTATTTTCATCTGCCGCTTCTATATCATAAGCTTTTGATTCTTCATTAATTCCCNGGTCTCTTATTCCTCGCCTTATTCGAGCTAGGAGAGCTTGCTCCAGTTAAGGAGCCAGAGGAAATATTTTCCTCTGCAGTATTTTCATCTGCCGCTTCTATATCATAAGCTTTTGATTCTTCATTAATTCCCAGCAAAACATAACTCAAACTCTTATCATCTAACTTAGTTCTCCGAGCTGCCTCCTTTTGTCTCTAAATCAACTCGAGCTCACAATATTGTTCTTCTTCCTTCCGCTGCAGCTCCAGAGCTAATCGTCGCTTAGCTTCTTCTATCCTTCTCCTATTCTCTTCCAACATTTTATCTAGCTCTTCTCTCTCTTTCCGTGCTTGTTCTTCTTTTTGTCTTGTAGCATTAAGAGCGGCTTCTTTCTCAAGCTGCACATCAACATCATCAAACAACTTCTTGCGACCTCTTAGCTTCTTCTACCCTTCTCCTATTCTCTTCCAGTATTTTATCTAGCTCTTCTCTCTCTTTCCGTGCTTGTTCTTCTTTTTGTCTTGTAGCATTAAGAGCGGCTTCTTTCTCAAGCTGCACATCAACATCATCAAACAACTTCTTGCGACCTCTTAGCTTCTTCTACCCTTCTCCTATTCTCTTCCAGTATTTTATCTAGCTCTTCTCTCTCTTTCCGTGCTTGTTCTTCTTTTTGTCTTGTAGCATTAAGAGCGGCTTCTTTCTCAAGCTGCACATCAACATCATCAAACAACTTCTTGCGACCTTCCTCTATTCGACTCTGTATTTCTAATTTAGTCTCTTCATAGTTTAGCCTTTCTTCAACATTCTTCTGAATTATTTCTTCCATCCTCCGAGCTGCATCTTCTTCTAACTTCTTTTCGGCGTCGCAGGTGACCTCCTTCTATTTTATCTCCTCTGCTTTTGCTACCTTCCTCACCACATTCTAGACCTCCAAGTCTTCATCTTCTATTTTCAAACATTTGTCCATCAATGGCTTCATCTTTGCATGAACAGAGAAATGTGATTCGCCATCATTTGTGTGTTCATTATCATGCCCCTTTGTTGATGATAGATTCTGCAGGTTCCTTCTTTGATTAAGATCACCAAGCGCTTCTCCTGTAGCTTCCCTATGCTTAGGAAATTGTTGGTGAGATTGGGGACATAGTAGACATTTGTCACGGTTTGTGTGATACCTTTAACTTCGAATCTGACACTGCCTCTTCCTTCAACCGCCAATTTTTTGCTATTTCCCAACCTGACAGTGTGTTTGAAACTTTCGTCAAGCTCAACGAACCATGTTTTGTCCCCTGTCATATGATTTGAGCACCCGGAATCGAGAAACCAAATGACTTCTCTTTCAACTTTACTTTTCTTTGTGTATGCCATCAATACTAGTTCTTCCTCGTCAAATTCAGCATAAATGACAACTTCTTTTTCTAAGTCCGGACATTCAAATTGGTAATGCCCTTGCTTTCCACATCGAAAATAGTTGATGGCCGATTGGTTCACAAAAGATCTACCTCTTTCTCGTCCTCTAGAGTAACCTCTTCCTCTCTGAAATGTTCCTCTGTCTCTTCCTTGTTCATACCTTGATACATTCTCAACCTGCAAAACCTGCTCCTCTCCTCTTATCAATCACCTTTTGTTCATGTACAAGCAAAGATGCCTGTAATTCATCGACTGTTAATTGGTCAATGTCCTTGGATTTTTCAATTGAGCATACTACGAAGTTAAATTTATCGGTGAGACTTCGAAGTATTTTCTCAACAATTTTGACATTCGGCATATCTTCTCCGCAATTCCTCATGTCATTAGCAATAGACATAACTCTTGAAAAATACTCAGAAACACCTTTTCCTGCTTTCATCTCTAAAGTTTCGAATGTTCTGCGAAGTCGTTGTAGCTAGGCTCGCTTCACTCTAGCATTTCCTTGATACTTGAGTTTCATTGAATCCTACAATTGCTTGGAAGTATCCTTTCGAATGATAGTTTTCAGAATACTCTTATCAATGGATTGAAAGAGATAATTCTTTGCTCTGAGATCCTTGAGCCTTGCTTCATTGATTTCCTTTTGCTGGACTGCGCTTAGTGCTTCGTTTCCTTTTGGTTCCTCGAAATCAGATTGAATAGCACTCCAATATTCCTTCAAACGCAAGAGATTTTCCATGACCAAACTTCAATGCTCGTAGTCTCCATCGAATTTAGGAACACGTGGTGTAGCAAAGCTTTCTGAATCACTCGCCATTTGTTAAGTGTTTTTCCTCTCAAACACTCAATTTGTGTATTTCTACTTTTAGGTCGAATTAGGCTCTGATACCAAATGTTAGGAATGGAGGGAGAAATCTCACATTCTATTGAACAATGAAATTGGCAATTATATAGCGTTACAAAATCAAATCCAAGTCCCTGCACTTGGGAATGAATTTGTAAAATTGCTTTCATTTTCTCCTCCTTGTATACCAAGTCCCTGCACTTGGGAATGAATTTGTCATTCAAGCTAATGTTACAGCAGCAGCTCATAACCCTTCTACACACTAAAACAGCAAAAACATATTCCTCAAGCCAAATGGATGAGTCTACTCTAAACCATAGTATAGAAATTCTTCAGGATAATATTAATCTGTTTTCATTCTGTGATCTAAGATGGTATCTTGTGAATGAACTGCTTGTAAAAAAACAAGAGCATGGGTGACAAGTTGAACAAAACTTGAACAAAACTTTAGAGAGGTATTTTGGGTGATTTTAGTGATTGGAATAAAGGGAAGAGTGAGAGACTATAACTACCATAAATTTTCTACTTAATTTAAGGTTAGGTATACATATCATAAACATTGAATGCGGAAATACTTCATTAAAACTTTCATAAAACATAACCTTCAGCTTAAAATAATGTCCTGGACTTATGTGTTTCGAAAACACCTTAAAAAACGACATAACAAAAGGGTAAATAAAATAAATAAACGTTTAAATTAAAAACATCATATCCTAGTCTAAGTCTAAGAAAATAAACACGACTATCCTATGCATGTGTCATAGTTTCGAGTTGCGATGGCTGACGCGACTACCCTATGCATGTGCCATAGTCTCGAGTTGTGATGCTGTCGTCAATCATACAGGAATGCATTACCTTAACCTGAAAAATTTAATAGCACATGGCTCGAGTATTTAAAGAAATACTCAGCAAGTGACCCCACTATTGGGGTTAAATGTAAGAACATGCGAATGCAATGATGGGACCTATCATTTCAATCTATTTTCCTACGGTGTTGTCCTTACGGGTAGTTTGGATATGTACCATATACTCTATACACGAGTATGGACTCACCAATCAGTTCGCACACTGGGTCACGTTCCTTGTCGGGCGAGCATACTCCGAGAGCTTCTTAGGTCAAACACCCATTAGAACTAGTAACCGTCACGGCAGCATTATGTAAAACATAATGATCGTACCCCTGTCCATTAGTGTATGCATCCGTACCACCGTGATGGAATAGGGGTATCCCCCAATGCATGAGCACACATCGTGCATGAGGTCCCAATATTTTTTCATTTTCGACATTATTAAATATAACCCCTATACCGTTCTACATTCATATCATATCATTTCTCATTTTTCAGTTCTCATATCATGCATAATTCTAATGGGGTCATATTTCATGTCACTTATCGTGATATCCTGTCATTCATAACATGCTGTATACATACAATTTAGGAGACATAACATAACGCTCCATGCTTTTAACATATCATTTCATAACGTGTGATTCATACAACAATTACCTCAACGGTCACAGAAAACCATCTAAACATAACATATCACATCACAATATATCATATCATAAACATGTCAATTGATCACATGTCTCGTATCATAACATATTTCATATCATTTTCATATCCTATCACAATAAATAAATATATATATATGAATGGGGCGGGATGAGAGGTTAGTGGAGAGAGGTCCGTAAGTATTTTATTTTATTTTATTTTATTATTTTTTTTGTAAGTAATTTTTTTAGTTATTTATTTATTAATTATTATTATTATTATTATTATTATTTATAATATTTTTTTTATAATTATTTTTATTTACTTATTTATTTATTTATTTATTATTANAAAAAAAAAAAAAAAAAAAAAAAAAAAACAAATCATTACGCGAAAGCACTCTAATCAATGATCCTTGTAAAGTAAATAATAAGTCTACAAAAGGTTGTTGAGGGTAAGATAATCTTTCTATATTGACAATGTTTTGACTTATTTTTGCATAACCATTGTGTTTACACTCTTCTCCCAATGAGTTCTTTATAATCCAATATTCTTGTCCGTTGTCTTCCTCTCCAAATCCAACTATCAACCCAGCATGTAAAGGAGTATGCAACAACTCTTCGGCTTCTACAGGCCATGGTACATTTCCTTACCACATTTAAACAAACTAAAACATTAATTAAGATTACAAAAGAAAACCGAATAAATTACTTTACCAATCATTTGGATATGTGATAATTTTAACACTCATGAATCCATCTGTCATTCTTATGCTATTCTTATGCTATGGTGTTGAAGTATTAAATTTAGGTCATTTATATTGTCTATCCTTTTAAATGAATTAATTTTCATCGTACACAACCTACGATAATAAATTAAATATTATTTCACATAATAAAATAAATAAATATAATAAATAAATAACACACTAACAAACTAAAATATTTTACCTCCCTTCTCATTGGATTGCATTCTCCTTTTCTGCCCATGTAGGAAGAATCAGCTTCTCCTATTATTCCTTTCTTTTTTATGATCAATTGGAGCTTTGTTGATAGTGCAAAGATAACGTCCTCGAGAATCTTGTTGATGTTGATGTGGACTAACTTCAATCTTAACACAGTCAATTAATTGTTGATGCTTGAAACAAATCTTCATTTCAATTTCTAAATTTGATGTTTTACTAAGATTCAACTGTTACTACCGGTCCGATTGTCCAACAACAATCTAAATAAAAAAAAAGTAAAAAAGTTGATTATAATATTATAATACAAAAAATTATTTAACTGTCAGTACTCACTACAGTGTCCTACAAATAAGTATTACATGATCTCTCCCATCAAGATATTCCTAAATAAAAAAATAAACGATATTTTTATTAATTTAGGAATAAAAGAAAAAGAAAAAAAAAGAGAAGAAAAANATAAAAAAAAAAAAAAAAAAAAAAAAAAAAAAAAAAAAAAAAAAAAAAAAAAAAAAAAAAAAAAAAAAAAGAGAATGGAATGTTTTTATAGTTGGTATTGAATTCAATACCGGGGTTTCTCCCTCCATTAAAATTTGCTGACGCCTAATTTTGAGGACTTGAAACGTGTACAGTGACTAAAAAGGAAACAAATAAAAATAAAATAGAATAAAAGATAAAAATAGAGATATTAATTAATTAACCGGGGTGGGAGTGAACGGTTTAACGTGAACATCGTGGAAAACGAAAAATCAATAGGGTGGAAGCCTAAGAGAGCATTGTATGGGATAAATACAAGGTTACATTCCAAAGTTAACTGATAATGGGAGGAGTAATTCATGTATCTTTTATTAAATGTGAGATCTTCAACTTCAAGAATAAGTAGTAAGTTATATCATGGTCGGTCTTATAAAAGAAGAATTATTCTACGAGAACGATTGTTTTTAATTACTATTGGATGCGGATTTGAATATTCTTTTGTGTATCTCTTAACTACTAGAAAGAAAATTTGAGTATACTAGACTGTGTACTAGCTAGGATGCTGGGCCTCGAACAGGGGTGAATTGTGAGGATGCTTGAAAGGGAAAGTCCAAAGACAAGAATATCTGCCCAGTCTTTCCTCTCTCCAATTGTGAGATCTCATAACCATTTGTAGTTTTTCTCTAAAATTGTCAACCTAGTTCTAGTAGACTTGACGAATTATTACTTCGAAAAAATATATAATTAATTATAAAATATAATGTTCATACAAAATGTATAATGTTTTAATCAAATGTTTGGTTTAATACACAAACTCTAATAACTATCTGAATATGATATGGACAATGGACATATTAGCCAGAAGATTGGGTTTAATACATTGATCACTGGAAAATGATCTAGATGAAAGAAGCAGAGGGAGTTCCTTTAATAGAACATGGACAACAATGTTGGGTTTAATACACTGTACATTGGAACATTGGAACATGGACTTGATTAGCAACTCACTGGAATAGAATTTTGAAACAAGAAAAGAAGAAATTGTAATCAATCAAGATTCTACTTCTATTTCTGAGTTCGGTTTTGAAGTGAATTATAACCGTTTCAAATTACAAAAACAAGAAAAGAAGAAATTGTAATCAATCAAAATTCTAATTCTATTTCTTAGTTCGGTTTTGAAGTGAATTACAACCGCTTCAAATTACAAGAAACAACAAAAGAAGCAATTGTAATCCATCAAGATTCTACTTCTATTTTTGAGTTCGATTTTGAAGCGAATTACAACAAGAAATTGTAATAAATCAAGATTCTACTTCTATTTTTTACTTTGATTTTGAAGAGAAGCTTTGAATTACAAAGAAACAAGAAAAGAAGAAATTGTAATCCATCAAGATTCTACTTCTATTTTTTAGTTCGGTTTTGAAGCGAATTATAACAAGAAATTGTAATCAATCAAGATTCTACTTCTATTTCTGAGTTCGGTTTTAAAGCGAATTACAATAGCTTTAAATCATAAGAAACAAGAAAAGAAGAAATTGTAATCAATCAATATTCAAATTCTATTTCTGGATTTGGTTTTTGAGTGAATTACAGCAACTTCAAATTACAAGAAACGAGAAAAGAAAAATTGTAATCAATCAAGATTCTACCTCTATTTTTGAGTTCGAATTTTCAGTAAATTACAACTTCAAATCACAAGAAACAAGAGAAATTGTAATCAATCAAGATTCTACCTCTATTTTTTAGTTCGATTTTGAAGCTAATTACAACAGCTTCAAATCACAAGAAACAAGAAAATTGGGAGGCGAAAGAAATTGGAATCAATCAAGTTCTACTTCAATTTCTAAGTTCGGTTTTGAAGCAAATTACAACAACTTCAAATCATAAGAAACAAGAAAAGAAGAAATGGTAATCAATCAATATTCTACTTCCATTTCTGAGTTCGGTTTTGAAGTGAATTACAACAACTTCAAATTACAAGAAACAAGAAAAGAAGAAATTGTAATCCATCAAGATTCTACTTCTATTTCTGAGTTCGGTTTTGAAGCGAATTAGAACAGCTTCAAATCACAAGAAACAAGAAAGGAAGAAATTGTAATCAATCAATATTCTACTTCTATTTCTGAGTTCGGTTTTGAAGTGAATTACAACACCTTCAAATTACAAGAAACAAGAAAATAAGAAATTGTAATCAATCAATATTCTACTTCTATTTTTGAGTTCGATTTTTTTTTTAATTACAACAACTTCAAATCCCAAGAAACAAGAAAGAGTAGAAATTGTAATCAATCAAAGATTCTACTTCTATTTCTGAGTTCGATTTTGAAGCTAATTGCAACAGCTTCATATCACAAGATACAAGAAAATTGAGAGGCCAAAGAAATTGTAATCAATCAAGATTCTACTTCTATTTTTGAGTTCTGTTTTGAAGCGAATTACAACAACTTCAAATCACAAGAAACAAAAAAATCGAGAGGCGAAGAAATTGTAATCAATGTGATTCTTACCTGATCGTAGTTAATAGGAGCCAAACTTGAGTTCTATTTTGCTCTTATTTGTCTTGCTTAGTCTTTGTGTCGACTCTCAGAAGCAAAGGGATAATAGAGCCCTCTCAATCATGCTTTGTTGTTCTTCTTCTTATTAACTTTTTTTTAAATTCTTGATTATTACTATAATACTTGAACGGCCTAAAATATCAACAAAAAAAAAAACTGTCATTTGGGATAGCAGAATATAGAGTGGAGGAAGAAGAAGAAGATGAATTGTCGTTTTCATGTCCTTCTGACGAACCTAAATTGGCGAAGAAGAAGATGAATATTCAATATTCAACTTTTATTTTTGCATTTGATTCCAATTGATAGAGATTGATCGAAAGAATGCAAATTTGTGCCTTTATCAACTCTAATTTCTGCCTTTTCTTTATGTTCTTTTAACTCTTGCATTATTTTTACCTCTCATGACACTTCTTCAATTTATTCTTTAATTTTCAAATGGCACCTTCAATTCATCCCAATGATTCAGTTTATCTTGATGATTTAGATGGATATTATGAAAATGGTGTGCGTGAAATGAATAGTGAAGAGATGAGCCGATACTATCAAGCCTTATGATGTGTTCAATGATATGCTTGAGGTAGGATGCGAGAAGGATGCAATAAACATAATCCTAACGGAAGGACTAAGATCTATTCATAAAACAATATGATAAGATTATGATTAGAAAAGTTATGGTTATGATTGATTGATTGATAAAACAATACGATATGATTATGTATAGAAAACGTTATGGTTATGATAGATTAATAAAACGACATGATAAAGTTATGTATAGAAAGCGATATGGTTACACTAGATTGATAAAACAATGCAGTTAGGTTTATATATATATATAAAAAGTATGATAGACTGATTGAATGATATGGTTAGGATAAGGGATGGATGTATGTATGTATTTTGTAATATAATATGAGAATGATATGATATATGTTATGGTATGGTATGATAGGTTTGATGAATTGATATAGCTATGCTATATATATATATATATATATGTATGATAGACGGCATGAAATGATATGGTTAGGATAAGGGAGGGATGGATGGATGGATGGATGGATGTATGTATGTATGTATGTATTTTGTAATATAATATGAGAATGATATGATATATGTTATGGTATGATAGGTTTGATGAATTGATATAGCTATGATAAGATATGTTGAAGGCAAGTCCGGAATATGCTATGTCACTATTATGATTTACGATATGATATGATATGAGCATGATGTGGATTGTTATGTCTAAAAATATGGAAATGTTATGATATGATATATATGTGACATGAATGATATGATTGACATGCAAAACGACGAACTAACATGAGATACAACACCGACATACCCATGCAAGATACGATAAACGATATGATAAATGATATGAAGGAATACGCTAGCGAGGTTGTATTAAATGATAATGAAAATGGAAAAATGTTGGGACCTAATGCATTATTATGTGCTCATGTATTGGGGGATACACCTTATTCGTCACGATAGTACGGACGCGTACGCTACGAGGTAGGAGAACGATCATTATGTTATCATAATGTTGTCGTGACGGTCGCTATTCCTAACGGGTGTGGGCATCAACAGCTACAAGAGAATGTTTGCTCGACCAGAAAGGGGCCTAGAAGATGTGCGGACCGACTGGTGGGTCCATTCTGACACGTGTGGACTGCGTGTAGGGAAATTAAGTATATATCCCAATTGCCCGTTAGGATGGCTGCCGTAGGAAAATAGACTTCTATGATAGGTCTCATTCATGGAATTGTATGTATTTGCATTTAACCCCAATAGTCGGGTCTGAGTATTTCTTAAAATACTCAACCCAGGTGCTACTTCTATTTCAGGTAAATGCAAGACATCCTTGTACAGTTCACTATTTAGGTACATATTCGTTTGTAACTTAACCCGGGCTATGGGATGGTGTCGAAGCACTGGATCCACGTCATCATTATCATGGTCTATCTTTTAAAAGAAATTGATTTTCATTTTGGGCACGATCTGCGAACATAAATTAGATGTCATTTTACAAAATAAAATAAAAAATATATGATATGAACCAAGAGACATCAATCATACAATATACTTCAATGAAGATGTGAAGAAAAGATTGTCAAAATTATCAAAAGATGTTTCAATTCATGCCACATTGAAGAAGAATGAAGTTTGATTGTTATAAATTTTGGGTGGGTTACACTTTAGAGTAATTTAAGGTATTGTATTTTAAAACTTTTTATTTACTTTAGGTTACCTAATGACTAATTATGACCTTGAAGTATTAATGTTAACTCTTGGAATGCCTTTAATAGTTTCATTTTGAGGCTATACAAATATATGTATGTTGTATTTGCAAGAAGACTTGGAAAATAGGGTAAAGAAGCATTTGTGCTTTTCTTTAGCCAATGACTAAGTTTCTTTCCAATTCTACATAGTTTAGGTTACATTTTGAATCATTCAAGCTCGACATGATCAATCTTGTTTGTGGAGTGATTCGAATCTCAATCAAGTGTTCTTGCCTTGAGATATTTGATCAACAAGAATCATTCAAGCTAGACATGATCGATCTTAATTGTAGAGTGATTCGAATCTCAACAATATTCTTGCCTTGAGATATTAGATCAACAAGGTAATCCGAATCTTATTCCCTTTATATTGATTCCTTGTCTTATCAATATAATAAATAAATAAAAACACGTACACAAACTACAATATTTTACCTCGTCATTTCTTTGGGTTCTCCTCTTGTGTCCGTACATAGATAATGAGCTTTTATAACCCCGCTATAGGATGGTGTCAAAGCCTGAAACAGGTCCAGGCTATTTTCAAGGATCCATTCAGAAGAGGAAATAATTAATATTCTGGTNTTTTTTTTTAACTCTTTAACCCTTGAAATTTGAACAAATTTGTAATGATTGTGGAAGTGTTTTGTCTAGGTGATCTGCGATTCCTACACTCGAGCGGAGGAGCCTATTCCGACGAACAAGAGACATGCGTCAGTGGCAAGGATCTTTAGCCATCCTGATGTAGTAGCTGAAGAGCCATGTTGAAGATCTTTAGCCAAATAGAGTTTGNTTTTTTTTTTTTTTTTTTTTTTTTTTTTTTTTTTAACTCTTTAACCCTTGAAATTTGAACAAATTTGTAATGATTGTGGAAGTGTTTTGTCTAGGTGATCTGCGATTCCTACACTCGAGCGGAGGAGCCTATTCCGACGAACAAGAGACATGCGTCAGTGGCAAGGATCTTTAGCCATCCTGATGTAGTAGCTGAAGAGCCATGTTGAAGATCTTTAGCCAAATAGAGTTTGTCTTAAAACTCTGTGGGATATTCTCTCTATATTTTAAAAACTATAGAAAATACATTTACTTATTTTAGTTTTGGAGACAAACGTATTTAGTATTTTTGTTTCAAAAAATATCCTTGCATTTTCAACCATGTTTTAAAAAATCCAACTTAAAAAATTTCATTAAAAAGTTTCATTAACCACCTTTGAAGTTCAAAAATTCCATTAGTATGATATTTAAAAAAATGCAACCCTTGATCCTTATAAAAAGAAAGTCTAAAAAGTTATTACCAAAACACATAGAGACATAAACGATCTATTTACACCTTATAAAACATTAGCATAAAGATATTAATTTAACTTGAAAGAACATAATTATTTTTTAAACATGGTACTAATTAGTATTTTCAAATTTTTTTAATCAAATTNTTTTTTTTTTTTTTTTTTTTTTTTTTTTTTTTTTTTTTTTTAAGAGTTGGGATAGCCACCCACCCGATGCAAACCCAAACAATACTCGAGACCAATTAGAATTCGAGTATGAGGCAAGCAATCCAAGTTCTATTCCTCTCTCTCCAATCCAAGGGAGTAAGGGCCCAAACCACTTTTGACACTTAAATTACGATTACAAATCTCATTTTCTCATTGTTTTGTTTTATAGCGTAATTCATATCCATACATATATTTGAGTCTACCGACATTCCCTCAATCTCTCGTTGATTATGTAACGATCGTCTCATCTCATCTCCTTTATTCAATCTTTTGACATTGCAACCTTTCAAACTTTCTCTGAGCTGGTCTCAACATGGCCTTGAGCGACCCCTTGAGGAATCCACTAATAATCAAGTTCTGCGTACATAAGAATGGCCGTAGAAGGAGGGTTCCAGAAGATTACCTGATAATCAAGTTATGCGTTCACAAGAATGACAAGAACGGAGGGATCCAAAAGATTACCTGAGAATCAAGTTCTGCATTCACAAGAATGACAAGAATGACCGTAGAAGGAGGGATCAGAAGATTACCTGATAATCAAGTTTTGCGTTCACAAGAATGGCCGTAGAAGGAGGGATTCGGAAGATTGCCTCAAGTTCTGCATTCACAAGAATGACAAGAATCGCAAGAACGGCCGTAGGGGGACGAATCTAGAAGATTACCTCAAGTTCTACGTTCACAAGAATGGCAAAAATGTCAAGAATGACCATAGAAGGAGGGATCTGGAAGATTACCTGATGATCAAGTTTTGCGTACACAAGAATGGCACTAAAAGGAGGGATCCAGAAGATAATTAAGTTCGGCATACACAAGAATGACCCTAAAATGAGGGATCCGGAAGATTACCTGATAATCAAATTCAGCGTTCACAAGAATGCAAGAATGGTCGTAGAATGGAGGATCGGAAGATTACCTGATAATCAAGTTCTGCATTCACAAGAATGACAAGAAGACCGTAGAAGGAGGGATCGGAAGATTACATAATAATCAAGTTTTGCATTCACAAGAATGGCCGTACAAGGAGAGATCCGGAAGATTACCTCAAGTTCTGCGTTCACAAGAATGACAAAAATGGCAAGAATGACAGTAAAAGGAGGGATCTGGAAGATCACCAGATGATCAAATTCTACTTACACAAGAATGGCCGTAGAAGGAGGGATCCTGTAGATCACCTGATAATCAAGTTTTGCGTTCACAAGAATGACAAGAATGGCCGTAGAAGAAGGGATTGGAAGATTACTTGATAATCAAGGTTCTGCGTTCACAAGAATGGCAAGAATGTACATAGAAGGAGAGATTACAAGATTACCTAAGTTCTGCATGCACAAGAATGACAAGAATAACAAAAGTGACCGTAGAAGGAGGAATCCGTAAGATTACATCAAGTTCTGTGTGTTGACTTCTGGCAATCAAGAGGAAAACGTCGACGAGTAAAAACCAGCTGAAGGAAATCTTCTTCGAAAAAAAATAACAGAAAAGAAAAGAGAGATATTTGCTGAAGACTCTATTTGTTATTTGATTCTATTTAAATAACAAACTTTTCCTAAATTAGTCGTAGTGGGCACAAACTTGTGCCCAAAGTTGGCCAAAATGACCAGCAAAAATTACGCTATTCCATTAAACGGGGAGCGTTAATTCAGACTTTTCAAAAGTAAAAAACAACTAACGAAATCTAAGAAAACCATAGCTTTTATCTAACAATGTTCTCCTAAAAGTTGTGGTATATCTACCTTATTATTTGAACTCCGATCTTTGAACGTAGTTCTTCAAATTTTACTCGCGCCAGGGACTTGGTGAAAATGTCTCCAAGTTGTTCATCTGTTCGGATAAAATCAATCTTGATGAGCCCTTGATCTGCACATTCTTGGATGTAGTGGAATCTGATTTCTATGTGCTTGCTCCGGACGTGCAAAACTGAATTTTTGATCAGGGAGATTGTAGCTTTGTTGTCCACGTATAACATTGGTGGATTGTTTTCTCTTCCGATGAGTTCTTCCATCAGTCGCGCAAGCCAGACCCCCTGTGTTGCCGCCGTCGAAGCGGTGATGTATTCTAATTCGCAGGAAAACAAAGCAACTACCTTTTGTTTTGTTGATTGCCAGCAGATCGCGCCGCCTGAGAGGAAGTAGATCATCCCGCTGATGCTCTTACGGTCATCAACGTCACCGGCCATGTCACTATCACTGTAGCCGACCAGCTCAAGTTTTTTCTTTCCTCTCATTGTGCAGTATCTCACACCCCAACCTCTGGTTCCAGACACATAGCGCAGGATGCGCTTGGCAACCACAAGATGCTTCTCCCTAGGTGCTTCCATGAATCTACTCATGTATCCAACCGAGTAAGCAAGGTCAGGGTGTGTGTTTACCAGATAGTGCAGGCTCCCGACAATGTTGCGGTAATTGGTGGCATTGACTGTCGTCGTAGTGCCAGTCTTCCTTAGCTGGAGCCGGGCCTCCATTAGCGTTCTTGTAGGGTTACTGTCCGCAAATCCAGTTGTGTCCAGGAGCTTCTTCGTGTACGCACTTGGCAGATGGTGATGCCGGTAGTACTCTGTTGCACTTCGATGCCGAGGTAGTAGCTAAGCACGCCGAGATCGCTCATCTTGAAGTTCTTTAACACCTCCCTCTTGAACCTTCCGAGGACTTCCATGTCTCCTCCAGTGATTATGAGGTTGTCGACGTACACTCCCACGATCAGTTGCTGCTCGTCGTGGCCGTGTGTGTAGATGTCATGCTCAGAGGCACAACGCTTGAACTTCAGCGACAATAGGGTAT
The DNA here is from genome assembly GCF_002806865.2 of Cucurbita pepo subsp. pepo. Taxonomy (NCBI): domain Eukaryota; kingdom Viridiplantae; phylum Streptophyta; class Magnoliopsida; order Cucurbitales; family Cucurbitaceae; genus Cucurbita; species Cucurbita pepo. Next base: position 9,271,391 of record NC_036639.1, on the reverse strand, counting down.
TGACAAGCTTCGAGTTCCAGGCTCGTGGTGCTTGTTCAAGCCCATAGAGTGCCTTATGCAGGCGCAATACCTTGTCAGAGTTGTCATTGTCCAAGAAGCCCGGTGGTTGTCGAACATAGATGGTCTCCTTCAGCTATCCGTTCAGAAATGCGAATTTCATGTCCATGTGGTGGACCTCCCAAGAATGATGTGCCGCGATTTCAAGCAATAACCGGACAGATTCTAGCCTTGTCACCGGCGCGAATGCCTCGAACACTCCTTGCTTCTGGACGTAGCCCTTCGCCACCAGACGAGTCTTGTGTTTCACAACTTCTCTCCTTTCGTTGCGCTTCAGTTTGAAGACCCATTTGAGCCCTATGACTCGGTGTCTCGACGGCATATCCTCCAAACTTCACGTCTGGTTCTCGTTGATGGATGTCATCTCCTCCTGCATTGCCTTCAACTAGTAAGGGTTTCTTTCTGCTTCGGCGAAGGTGTTCGGTTCATCTGCGCTGATGGCATGTAGTTCGGCCACCTCTTGTTCGAGTTCGTGCACCGTCAGTCCAGGTGGTTCACCTCCTCCCACTAGGTCATCCATCCTCTGGTACCTGGCCACCAAATCATCATCGTGATCGGCATTCAGCGTCGAATCTGCAGTTCATGGTGTTGCAAACTCCACTGGTACAGGGGGTGCAGTTGCTAGCAGAGGTGACGGTTCCTGATGCTGTGCTCCTCCTTTCGGCTCGATGATGAGGTACTCCACCGTGAATTGATTTGGGTTGTGGTCTGCCTCGATCACGTCGTTCCACTGTCAGAAGGTGCTTTCGTCGAAGATGACGTNTACAGGGGGTGCAGTTGCTAGCAGAGGTGACGGTTCCTGATGCTGTGCTCCTCCTTCCGGCTCGATGATGAGGTACTCCACCGTGAATTGATTTGGATTGTGGTCTACCTCGATCACGTCGTTCCACTGTCAGAAGGTGCTTTCGTCGAAGATGACGTCGNCCCCGCAGGATCATAGAGTCTGTACGCCTTTTTCCCGAGTTCGTAGCCGATGAAGACGACTTTCAACCCCCTTGGATCAAGCTTGGCGAAGTGGGGACGCACTACCTTTATGACGCAATGCAGCCAAACACTCGGAGATGATGTACCGCTGGCTTCTTGTTGTACTAGGCCTCGTGTGTCATCTTCCCGTCGAGGCTTCGTGTTGGCGACCGATTGAGGAGATAGACGATCGTCATTACCGCCTCTTCCCAGAATCTCCCAGGCATCTCGGTCGTCACAGTACTTACCGAAGCTTGCTGAGGTGAATTCTTCGCCTCAGTCCGTGCGCAGCACCTCGCATCTTCTTCCTGCATTCGTCCTCCACTTGTGCTTGAATGTGCTTAACCGCCTCTGCCGCCTTACTTTTCAGTTGACGGGTTGCTCTATCTCCAACTCCAGGATGTAAAGACAGTTTATCATGAATCGAACTTGCGTGAGCAGCCGTCGTCGATCATCGTAGATTTTGAGTAGCCCGCACTCGATGGAAATGAAGCAGCCAACCTCATCGAGTTAACCCAGGCTCACCTCGCATCTTCTTCCTGCATTCGTCCTCCACTCGTGCTTGAATGTGCTTAACCGCCTCTGCCGCCTTACTTTTCGCTTGCAGTAGGATCAGCCACATGAAGCGGCTTTTGTCATCGACCAGCAGATATCGTCGTGCACGAGCTCCAATGGCTCACCATCTCCTCCCTGTGTAATTTTTGTAGAGCTTGGAAGTTTAAGTGTCCGTACCTTGCGTGCCTCCTCCAAGATACCTCTTCGGTCTTGGCCGAGAGGTTGACGGGTTGCTCTATCTCTAACTCCAGGATGTAAAGACGATTTGTCATGAATCGAACTTGCGTGAGCAGCCGTCGTCGATCATCGTAAATTTTGAGTAGCCCGCACTCGATGGAAATGAAGCAGCCAACCTCATCGAGTTAACCCAGGCTCACAAAGTTAGCCTTGAGCCTCGGTATGAAGTAGACACCGGTCAGCTTGCGGTGCTCGCATCCCTTGCTGATGAATAGGATGGTGCCGCTCCCTTCGATCTCGACGATGGAGCCGTCGCCAAATTTCACCGTCCCACGAATCCCCGAGTCAAGCAGATCAGCCCCGATCATATGGTTTGTTGCTCCTATGTCAAGAACCCATCGCCGGTGCTCATGCTGCCGGCACTCGGTGGCAGCATGGAGGAGTGAGTAAGCCTGCTCGGGATGGAACCCACGATGTGTGTATTTTTATGCTTCGCATTTTCTTCTTTCTACTTGAACCTGAGACCTGTGTGTTATTAGGTCGACGCTCTAACCACTTAAGCTATTCAACTTGACTATTGAAAAAGTTGGCTTCTCCACAATGATATACCACCGATGGATTAAACCAGGCTTTGATACCACTTGTTGACTTTTGGCAATCGAGAGGAAAATGTCGACGAGTAGAAACCGGCCGAAGGAAATCTTCCTCGAAAAAAAAATAACATAAAAAGATAAGAAAAGAGAGAGATATTTATTGAAGACCCTATTTGTTATTTGGTTCAGTTTAACTTATTTAAATGACAAACTTTTCCTGAATTAATTGCAGTGGCACAAACTTGGGCTCAAAGTTGGCCAAAATGGCCAGCAAAAATTAAGCTGAGGAGGTATCCGTAAGATTACCAGGAGGAGGCATCCGTAAGATTACCAAAGGAGGTAGGAGGTATCCGTAAGATTACAGAAGGAGGTAGGAGGTATCCGTAAGATTACCTAAGGAGGTAGGAGGTATCCGTAAGATTACAGAAGGAGGTAGGAGGTATCCGTAAGATTACATAAGGAGGTAGGAGGTATCCGTAAGATTACAGAAGGAGGTAGGAGGTATCCGTAAGATTACATAAGGAGGTAGGAGGTATCCGTAAGATTACAGAAGGAGGTAGGAGGTATCCGTAAGATTACATAAGGAGGTAGGAGGTATCCGTAAGATTACAGAAGGAGGTAGGAGGTATCCGTAAGATTACCAAAGGAGGTAGGAGGTATCCGTAAGATTACAGAAGGAGGTAGGAGGTATCCGTAAGATTACCAGAAGGAGGCATCCGTAAGATTACCAAAGGAGGTAGGAGGTATCCGTAAAATTACAGAAGGAGGTAGGAGGTATCCGTAAGATTACCCGGAGGAGGTATCCGTAAGATTACCAGGAGGAGGTAGGAGGTATCCGTAAGATTACATAAGGAGGTAGGAGGTATCCGTAAGATTAC
>NC_036639.1:9253124-9264624 GCF_002806865.2 Cucurbita pepo subsp. pepo | reverse complement strand
GGAGGTATGGAGGTATCCGTAAGAAGGAGGTATGGAGGTATCCGTAAGAAGGAGGTATGGAGGTATCCGTAAGGTTACTAGAAGGAGGTATGGAGGTATCCGTAAGGTTACCAGAAGAAGGTATAAAGGTATCGGTAAGATTACTAGAAAGAGGTATGGAGGATATGGAAGTATCCGTAAGGCTACCAGACGGAGGTATGGGGGTATCCGTAAGAAGGAGGTATGGAGGTATCCGTAAGAAGGAGGTATGGAGGTATCCGTAAGAAGGAGGTATGGAGGTATCCGTAAGATTACCAGAAGGAGGTATGGAGGTATCCGTAAGATTACCTAATAATCAAGTTCTCCTTCACAAGAATGGCAAGAATGACCACAAAATGAGGGATTAGAAGATTACTTGATAAATCAAATTCTGCGTTCATAGCAAGAATGGCCGTAGAAGGAGGGATCGGAACATTACCTAATAATGTTATGAGTTCACAAGAATGGCAAGAATCGCAAGAATGGTCGTAGAAGGAGGCGGAAGATTACCTAATAATCAAGTTCAGCGTTCACAATGGCATGGCAAGAATGAAATGGCCGTAGAGGGATCCGAAACATTACCTAAGTTCTGGGTTCACAAGAATGACAAGAATGAAAAAAATGGCTTTTGAAGGACAAGAAAATTACCTCAAGTTTTGTGTTCAGAAGAATGGCAAGAATGACAAAAATGGCCATAGAAGAGGGATCTAGAAGATTACCTCAAGCTTATGCAAGAATGGCCCTAAAAATGGCCGTATAATGCTGTCTTTATCATTTGATCGCAATTCTTTTAATGTCTTGTTTTGCGCTGCCATATAATTTGTGGTATCATTTGGTTCTTCGAAATCTTCTTCGACTACCTGCCATGCGTCTTGAGAACTGAGAAGAGCTTTCATTTGGATGCTCCAATTTTTGTAGTTCGTTTTCGTTAATCGTGGTAGCGGCATTTGTCCCATCATATTCGCCATCAGCTCTAATACCAATCTGTTGAAAATAAAACGGGCTCTGATACCCATTTGTAGGAAATAATAGCTCGCTCTGGTATTAATTTGTTAGAATACACTCACGAGACTGTGAAGGAGATGTCGAGAGCGAGACTGTGAAGGAGATGTCGAGAGGTGAGAGACAAGTAGATAAAGAATTCTGAAAAACCTTTGCTCTTTTGATCTGGACCGTTGAAAACAAATTAATTTATATATATATATATATATATATATATATTTTTTTTTTTACGGATAATTTATAGGTTTTTAGAGTTAAATATGGCTATCCATAAACCCAATAAACCCACCCTTCCCTACAGTAATCCTGGCCTTTCATTTTTTTTTTTCTCCCCTTTTAGACTCAATTTCAAAAACTTTCTAAAATTAACCAAATTAAAACTACAATTTTTCATCTTTTCTTTCTTTCTTTATTTTTCTTCATATGTATTCCATCTTTTCTTTCTTTATTTTGACTTTATTTATTTTTCTTCGTATGTATTCCATCTTTTTCTTTCTTTATTTTGATTTTGTTTACAGCATCTCTATATTTTTTTGGGGTCGGTATTTAAGTTTTTATTTTTAATCTCTATAGCAATTGTCCCTCGTTGATCTGGTCTCTATAGCGATTGTCCCCATTAAGCACAGCAAATCATCAATATGTTTCCTCTCAACAATAAAATAGGATCTTGATACGTAGGCCATGCCCATAAACATCTCAAGTGATTCATGTGCAACGAATCAAGAACGTGATACTTAAATGAGCCCATGCCGATAAACCTCAAGTGATTCAAGGGGAACGAATCAGGAACTTGATACCCCATAAGCCTCTCAAGTGATTTAAGAGAAACAAATCAAGAACTTGATACTTAAAGTAGCCCATGCCCATAAACCTCTCAAGTGATTCGAGGGGTACGTTGATCTTGGTGTTCTTAAATATCAAAATTTACTTTATGGCGGAATCAGCCGAATCCAGCTTCAAAACTTCGTATGTTTATTTAACACATCATTATTATATTCATCACTCTGATCCAAGGTATTCACTTTGCTCCAATCAAATTATCAATCCTAGAGTATATCATTTATGCATAAACCAAGAAGTGATTGGGCAAAATATTCACTTAGTTCCAATCTTCATTAAATGGGACAAATTACTGGACTAAATCATTTATGCATAGACCAAGATCAGACATAATATTCACGTGTTCCAATCAAATTAAATGGGACAAATTACCAATCCTAGAGTAAATCATTGCGGTCTATTGCGGGGCTTTGCATCTCGACGTTGCATCTTCCGGTGAAATTCAATTATTTCTTGGAAGTCTAAAAGGCAAACCGATGTGTTCAGATTACCAGCAGAAGCTGGATATCGAGCATTTGACAGATGTTTTCACTAAAACTTTTAGGAAACAACAATTTGATTTTCGTAAAGACAAGTTTGGGTGTTATTAACCTACACTCTCAGAGACAGTCGGGTGTTATTGACCTACACTCTTAGTAAACACAAGTACAGTCTTATTGACCTACACTAAAATATATTTTATGAGTTAGATTCTTTTTCTTATTTTTAGGAATTAGTTAGCATATATTTTATATATTATATATATATATATATATATATATATATATATATATATATATATATTATCTTGTTTTCTAGATTTGGTTATTAGTATATTTTCTGTTATCTATTTAAACCTTCTAAACATGAATGACGTTCCATTCCATCTATGTTATTGGACTTTCAATCTCACTCATTCTTAATATGGTATCAAACATTCTCATTCGTAACATACATATATATACATAGGATTATAATATTATAATATACTAAAAAATTATTATATATTATCCTACGAGGCAAGGAAACAATCATTATATTTATTATAATGCTGCGACGATTGCTATTACTAATGAGTGTTCGACATCACCAGCTCCCAGGTAATGCTCGCCAAAGGTGCCTAGAAGATGTGCAAATCGATTGGTGGGTTCATATTCGCACGTGCGGACCGTGTGTAAAACAGTAAATACAAAATATAATGTCTAAGAAATATAGACTGATATGATAGTTACCACTCATGATTGTATGTGCTTGCATCTAACCTCAATGACGAGGTCACTGAGTATTTAAAGAGACCAAGTGCAGCAAGAAAAAAATCTCACAAACAAACCACAACACATGCCAAGATTCAGACACGACTTCTCATCATCACCAAACCATCCCATCCTCCAAGAAAAACCCAAAAACTTAAGTGAGAAAACATTCAGAAAAAGAAAACGAGAAAAAAAAAAAAACATGCCCCGTCAAACATTTCATTTAAAAGAATCAAGAACACGAATGAAAACATAGTCATCAACCACCCGTGAAGAAACAATGAATTTGGAGGCAAAAAAATCAAGAGGTAACCTCGATTGTGCGTGTTTATGGATAATATCTTATCCATTTATTTTTCTTTCTATTTATTTATTGATATTTTTTTTTTTTTTTAAAGTTGGGTTAGATTATGGAACACTTATTCCGTTCGGAGGCAAGGATTTTGGAAAAATAAAAAAGAAAAAAAGAAAAAAAAAAAGAAAAAGAAAAAGAAAAAGAAAGTATATTATAATATTATAATCTTAACTAAAATAGTTGTTATGCCATGCTACAGTTTAACATGAGATAATATGAATTATAGATAAAAAGAGTGAATAGTAGAAAAATTCATTATCTCCTGAGAAAAATTTAGGGTCAAAGTTAATTATAGATGGGAGGGAATAGTAGAAAAAGCTCATTCTCCATAAAGGTGAAAAAGCAAACAAATTTAGAGAATCGAACACAAAAACTGTCTACATGCATGTATGTACGTACATACATATATGTACGGTAGCTATTGGTACATATATGTACTACAGGTACATACACTTTTCTTTATGAATTCATCTACAGCTTCTATAATCTCTATGGGACGTCATCACTATCGTGTCTATCTTCTTAAATGAAATAATTTTCATTTTGGGCACGACCTACTATCATAAATTAAATGTCATTTTACACAATAAAATAAAAAATATAATAAAAAAACAGAAATAAAATATTTTACCTCGTCATTTCTTTAGGTATTTCTCTTCAAATCGTATATGGATAATGAGCTTTATCTATTATTCCCCATTATTTATAATCGAGTTAAACTATTTGTTGTTACTAAGTGTAATCTTCTTGAGAATCTTGTACAGTTGGGTCTAGCTTAATGTAATCCACAACTATTGTTGTTGTGAAGCCTTAAACAAATCTTGATTTTGATTTCTAAACATGATGGTCAAGCCTAAATGAAAAAAGAAGTTGGATTATAATATTATAATATACTAAAAAAAATATTAACTCTTTGTACTTATTGCAACGTTCTTGATTCCGAAAATTAATTTAAACATATATAAATCATTGATCCAAATACAATTTATAAGTTAATGCAGTTAAAAACATATAGAGACTCACCCAAAGTTCTTGTTTTTTTTTTTTTTCACTGTATGAATTAGAGGAGGGATGAAAATTGAGATAGCCGAACGAAAATGGTTCTCGGTATGTACTACATCTATTTGGGTCATGTCATGTACTACATCTATTTGGGTATGTTCTCGGATGTGAGTTGCATGTGAGAATACTCTTTATATGAAATCTCTACTAGGATTTTGCCCTAGATGATATGAATTACATGAAGTTTCTCAGAAATGGAATGATCACGAGTAAAGTCTCACCTATATATGTGAATAATTATCAAAATAAGCGGGATTATATGAACTCGGAGATTAGGATAAACTTGGACAAACTAGATTATTTGAAATATTAATATAAATCCCCTGACTAAATGAATAAGAGGATTATATTTAATTAAGTTTATAAAAATTAGAGGATTACATTTAATTAAGTTTAGAAAAGTCCATAGATAGAATATATGACAGAGAATAAAAAACCATTATAAGAAATAACATTTAGTTGAGAAAAGCCAATAGAGGGTTTACAAAACCATAAAACAAATACAAAATTGATGGAACTTTATAAAAAAAATAAAAATTTGTTAAAAGATTTATTCAACATCATTTTTAAGCACGAACTTAGGTCATGTTTAAGTGTATAAAAATCAATTTTCTTTCTAATTCTCGAGTTGCTATTTAATTTTTTTGTTGTATGATTTTTTTTTTTTTTTTTTTATATTTGTGAGTGATAATTATCCCTATCAAAATTTTCGAGTTTTTGTTTTTGTAATTTTTTTCCTTATAAGAACTAGATAGATGGAGTTAAGAGTTTTTTTTTATAATGTTTTTTTTTTTTATTTTTTTTTTCCAAATTTGAGAAAATAAGGGAGAATTAAGATTCTTTTTTCTATGATTTTTTGATATGGTACAATAATACCATTCTAAAATAAAATAAATAATAATATCTTATTAAATCAAATAAAATTTTATTTAAAAAAATAGCACTAAATTGAAATTTGAATTAAAGAGGTAAAATTTAAGAAAATTATTGATTATAATTTAGTTATTAATTTTTTCAAATATAAATTTTAAGCAAATCAATCAATAAAATTTTAAATAAGTAAATAAAAATAGAAATGAAATTTTAAAAAAAATATTTAGATTTTCAACACTTTTACCTTTAAACTTTAAAAATATTTAGAAAATACATTTATTAAGTTTTGAATAGAAACTTTGAATATTTTATTTTAAAGATATTTTTAAATTTTCAGCCCGGTTTCAAAAATGTTAAACTTTAAAAAATTTCATTAATACCTTCTAATTAAAAATAAAAAATAAAAAAAGTTTTTACCATAAGTACTATTACTTAGGTTAATAAATATGGGAAAAATTTTAAAAATAGTATTAATATTTTTAATCCTTATATAAAAAAAAGTTATACCATCCCATATAGGACAAAAACTGTATTTTACATTTTATAAGTCATATTCATTTTAAAGCATAAAGGTATTAATTTACTTTTAAAGATCGATTTTTTGAAACGTAGTACTAACCGTTTTGTCTATATACTAATGGTAAGTATCTTAAAAAAATAAAAGTTTATTAATAAAACTTTGAAAAGTTATAAAATATATATATTTTTTAAGTTTAAAAGTATTTCTAAAATAAAATATCTAAAGTTCTTTTTATAAAAGACTTATAATATTTTTGAAACTTTTCAAATATCACTTATTAAATGATATTTTTATTAGTTTAGGAATAAAAGAAAACAAAATGGAAGTTGGTATTGAAATAAATGAACGCTCGAAGGCTTGGTACATTGTCGTCTATATACATATAGTGTTGTGATATCCAGAGCCATCTCTATCTATTTTCTCCTATTTTTCTCGCTCTCTTTATCGATCTTGCTCATGGAAGTCATTCATCTTCCTTACAAAATTCCCCCTCATTCTCCTACTGCTGCCGTCAAAATCGAAGTCTTGAGTTCCAGGAGCTGCTGGGGCTGGACATCCATATTGTTACCTCAAGCGAACTTCAAATTCTGGCGTATTCTGTCATTCTGGTACTCTATTGGATTTCTCTTTTCTTTTTTAATTTCCTTTAAATCTCGTCTTAACTAACATTTCAAGAAGTTTCACCTTAAATGTCGGTTTTTCTCCATGCTCATAATGTTGCCACGTTTCCAAGACAAACATTGTTGCTGCTAATTCAAGGTCATGGGTAGGGTAATTTCGTCTGTACTTCTTCAGTTGCCTAGAAGCCTAAGCTATTGTCTTACCCTTCTACATAAGCACGCACCTTAAGCCCTTACCTAAGGCCTCTCTACGCTACAAGATTTTTCAGGCCCACCTGGTACTGTGAGGACTAGTGCAATCACCAACCTTTACTTAATTTCTTGGAAACTCTGTTTGCATGCTGGCGACCAAACGAAAGGGCTTGCCTTTCTTGGTTCCCTGTGTAAACGCTGCAGAGATCCTGGAAAACTCATGTGCGAACCTTCTGTAATACCCATGGAAACTACGTGACTCAGTGACTGTGGTCAGTTTTGGCGACCTCGTAACTGCATCAATTTTAATGGGGTCCACTATGAACCCTTGACACCACATAACATCATGTGTCATCTCAGGCAGCCAAAACTTATACTTGGAGAACTTAGTGTACAATTGATGTGTTCATAACACCATCACTCCCCTCAGGTATTCCTCGTCATCTAACTCCATCTTGGTGTACACTGACATATCGTCAAAGACGACTACAATGACGATAACAAGAAGGTTTCATGAACATTCGATTTGTTTAAACCTAAACTTCCAAAAGGCATTGATCAAGTCAAAAGAACTTATCAATAAACTCACCTTCCTCATGTGAAAGCAATCCTCAATATGTCCCTGTCTTTGATCCTCATAGAAGGTATCCTGACCTCGTCGAGACCTTCACGATCCTTATTGCTTCACCAAAAATAGCCTCGTATTTTCATCTCATTTGGCCAACACAGAACTTTCTTTATAGTGAGACACCCTCTCAGGTTTCTGCACAGGATCCTAGGGAACTCTAAGACATATCATGTCTCTACTGGCCTTACCTGTTTACAAGTCACCATCTCACTACGCCTCAGGGGTTTCAGAATCACGTTGTCTGGAAGTTCTACCTCTATTTGAGCATGCTTCACAAGTATGACGTCACATTCATAGATAGAACTAGAGCTCTACTCTTTGTAATCCAGATAACCTAAACAAGAACCCATAGGGACTTTCTCCCTCAAGACGGCGAAGGCGTGGCCATAACTTGACCTCTTTTTCCAGGTATTCTCGACCTCGAGGTTTACTGGACTACCTTGACAGTTCCATGTCCTTCACATTGTGAGCATGAATATCCTGACTATAGGATAGATGAGAGCGTGGTAAATATGATTTGATAACCACATGTTGCTACTGGACTTGGTCCTCAACACGAAAGTCCAAAGCAACTTGTCATCTATTAGGTGATCCATCAAGAGGAATATCCTACACCCCATCTCTTATTAGTGGCATAGAGCGCACATCATGCTTTTGAAAGTCCATAATTGGAACTTAGCTCGTGCAGACTCCATCAAAACCTCAAGATTAGTAAATCTTATCTCTTGACTTCCAACTTAACCAAACTCACTTGTGATAATGGTTGATTTGAGGGGTGCTTAATTCCTATAGTGGCCGCCCTTGTAACAATATTGTCTAAGTCTACTATGTGGTTTGCACGAAGGCGTGCTCTATACTGTCTAGGCCTACTACGTGGTCTTCACAGAGCCATGCTTGACATCTAGAATTATGGTCGCAGGAGGTCGGGTTATAGGTATATCATCTTGTATTGAACCTTAGAAAGTCTTATGTACATCTCTATGAATTGGACATCACACACTCTGCAGAGTCACCTCTCTATCTTCCTAAGGCTAGTGAGCTATAAGGTGACCCCAATTTTTTTTTTATTTAAAATTGGATAAATAAAAACTTTTTAGAAAACAACCGGACCTGAAAATATAGGGTTGAGTTGTGAAATGTTTTGAATTGGTAAAAAATCCCATCCGCCCAACCTAACCCATGTACACTCCTACCTCTTGTGAATTTGCATGTGAGTGACGATAAACCATGTTGGAAGGACTCATGTTGGTCTGTGGCAATAAACTTTCACTCTTAAAAAGTGAGAAGTAATGTGTGACCATCTTGTAAGGGATGCTAGGAAACGGCCACCAAATACCAAATTCGGATTTTGAATCTGGACATGAGTCATTACAAATTGTATCAGAGCGATACCTCTCCCTGTAAGATGTGGTTTGGGGAAGAACTAAGGCAAAAATGGTATGTGACACTTGAGTAAAAAAGGGTACATTAAATAATCGAGACTATATCTTTGTAAGAACGATCCTGAATACAGGATGACTAAAATAAGCTTAAAGGAAATGAAAATTACTACTTATACCAATAAGGTGCACTTTTTTTATCGGGCGCTTAATCACAGGTACTCCATCGTTAAGCAAAATTTATTTGTTCCTTTCCTAGGCTTAATCACAGTGCAGCATAGTAAAGCAGGAAGCCGGATTTATTTGGAACACACAAAGCATGTTGGTAGACTTTTATTTTTTAAGAGTATTATGGAAACTTTTATAAATTTAAGGTTTATTTTTATTTTATTTTTATTTACTAAATTAAATTCTTATTAATTTAGACCTAAAATATATAAAAATTAGAAGAAAAAATTAACAAACGAAATTAATTAAATAAATATTTTTACCTAACTAATGATACAAGTTTCTCCCCTCTCTAAGCTTTTAGTTTTTTATTCATTAATAAACAAGGAAATCAATTAACATAAACTTTGAAACCACATTCTTAATTTATTATATATACCTTATCTATTTTATTATATATACATTAAGTATTTATTTCATAATTTATTATGCATACATTAACTATTTAGGAATAAATAGGAGATTGATTTGAAATAAATAATATATTATAAATTTAATTCTAGGTCACTATACAATTATTTATTGTTCATATGCTGTCTTTAGTGGTATAAAGTTATGCAACTTTACTACAGATTCCAAACTCAAATTTTCTCTTTGTTTCTTATCCATCAAAACATCGACACACATACAAGAAGAAGTGTCTATAGATGTAAGAACATGTACTAAAATAAGTGTAACAACACACTCAAGCTCAACTAGAGTGTTTTGGTCGGCATAAATATACCTCTATAATATAACCAATCTCGGGTAAAACCTTAGCTTTGAAAGTTGTGGTTGGAAACTTTCTTCCAATTTGTTTGACATCAAAAGTAATGTAATACAGATACCCGTGATAACTTCCTTAAAACCTTAGCTTCGAAAGTTGTGGTTGGAAACTCTGTTCCAATTTGTTTGACATCAAAAGTATACACATACAAAATACCCGTGACAGCTCCCTGGTTAGCCTTCAAGATTTTTACAAACTCAAAGTTTGTACTCTAGCCAGCTTTAACAAGGGGTTAGAATAAGAAGGTTCAATAAAAAATTAGAAAGCTTGTGAAAGTAGAGTAAAAATATACATACATTCAAGAGGTTTAACAAGAGGTTAGAAAGAAAGATTAGGAAGGTATATTGAGATATAATATCTAGAGTATATATTATTTATAGAATATATCTTACTATTCTTTATTTATGATTTGATTTACATTATATTTTATTTTATTCTCAGTATTTAATTATTTTATATTTTCTCATTTGTACCGGCTTGTATCCTATTAAAAAGATATCAATATCAATGATAATATAGACCTTCCCAATTCTATTTTCTATCTCATTCTTAACATGGTATCAGAGCACCGATCTTGGTATTCTTAAATATCAAAATTTTCTCTATGGCGGAATCAGCCAAATCCAGCTTCAAAAATTCGAATGTTGATTCAACACATCCTTATTATATTCACCACTCTGATCAGCTAGGATATTGACTTGTTCCAATCAAATTAAATGGAACAAATTATCAATCCCGGAGTAAATCAGTTATGCATGCTCTCATTGCCAAAAAGAAAATTGGCTTCATTGATGGCCAATTGAAGAACCGTCTCAAGATACAAATTCAATCGAATTTGAAGTATGGAATCAGTGCAACAGTATGATAATATCTTGGTTAACTCATTAAGTTGAAGCAGATATCGCTGAGGGTATTATTTACGCCAAGACAGCTAATCAAGTGTGGGTTGATCTTCAGGATCAATTCTCACAAAAGAATGATCCAGCAATTTTTTAGATACAAAGGTCTATAGGAATGATGTCATAGGGAACCATGACACTGTCAGTATATTTCACCAAGCTCAAAGCACTCTAGGATGAATTAGAAGTATACTGCACACCATTTACCTATAATCAACGTCAAATACATATTGATCAACGCGAAGAAGACAAGTTGATGCAACTACTCATGGGATTGAATGAATCTTATAAAATGGTGAGATCTAACATATTGATGATGACTTCATTACCTAATGTGAGGCAAGCCTATTCATTACTTGTACAAGAAGAGATGCAGCATCAGGTAACTTCTGAACCTACTGAGAATTTCTCGATTGCATCAGCAGTGCAGAAGAAAACAACATATTCAAAACTCGCGAAGGATAAATCATGTGAAAACTGCAATAAAAGTGATCATACAATTGATGAGTGTCGATTCCTTAAATTTCACTGTAAATTTTGTGATAGAAGGGGACATACAGAATATCGATGTCAACAGAAAAATAAGTCTAGAAGGGCAGTACAAATCAATCAATGCAACAATCGAGTATATCGATCATCTGCAAATATGGCCGATGTTTCTCAGTTGAATACAGAAGAACAGTCACCTAATTTCATCCCAAATTTTTCTTCTGGGCAATTACAACAGATTGTACAAGCCTTATCTGCACTTAATCATCGTCCTTTTGGTAATTCTGATAATAACATCAATGTTGCAGGTTTGTTTCCAGTATCTGTTCTAACGACCCGGGAAAGAAAGAAAGAAAAAGAAAATATTATATATATATATATATATATATATATATAA
>NC_036639.1:9178553-9248427 GCF_002806865.2 Cucurbita pepo subsp. pepo | reverse complement strand
CCAACTCAAACAGAGAATCCAAAAAGATAAAAACAAACCAACCTAACAAAAACAAAAGTCATGAATAATAAAAATTTGAGAATGAAAAAAAAATGAAATCTAGCCAGCTTTGAACAATTTGGGCAATTCTCCCTCCAAACTAATTTTGATTCAAACTAGTTTATTTAGCTTCATCTTGAGTTGAGGAGGCCTATAACTCATTAACATGAAATTATGTGCAGCTATTGACTCACGAATAGAACTTGTGACCTTTAAAATTGGAGAGCACTAAGAGTTATTCGTCAAATTATTAAAATTTGAAGGAGTCGATGTCCAAATTTATAGGATTCAAAACAGACATATTATTGATTCATGGCATTCCAAGTACAGAGGTTTGTAGGATAAAATGAAGAAAGGTTGAAGAAAAATGAATTAGGCACGCCTAAGAAGAAGATTGGCTATAACCAAGATGATACTACAAATATTTTCCACAGTCTTCCCGTTGCCAGACAGCGCCGATCGGTCCTTCGGCGGCTGCGTGAAGCTGTCCAGACAATCGCCGGCCTCCGTCATGGCTGCAGACGCCTTAATGTTGACGCCATTGTAGTCACCTTTCCCCAAGTCGTTCTTCCCATCCTCGATGTCGCCGGCGGCATCGTCGTACTCTTCAGCACAGGTGGCATATCGCTCCTTAAGCTTGGGATCGACTGCCTTGGACGCCAGGGACTGGGCGAGGGCACGGGTTTTAGCAACCTTGTCGTGGGCGAGGTTCAGGGTGAAGGTGGCCAACCCTTTTAGGTCTGTAGTGCCAGCAGATTTCAACACGTTAAAGCAAAAAGAAGGGTTTCTAGTTTTCTTGCAGATGGTGGAAACGATGTCGTTTTGGGAAGCTGCATGCATGGGCACCATCCCATCGAAGAACAGTACTAAAAGGACAATCGTAAAGACTGCAAGAAAACTAGAAGATGCCATTTTTTATTTTAATTTTTCTGTCTGTTTTGCTCAATTAATTCATAGGGAGGGTTTACATATTTATACGCTCACAAATATTCCTTTTAATAGCTTTCACGTTAGAATTTTAAGTAAAACGCTATTAAAAGAAAAAACTAACAAAAATAGACCAAATAAGTTAATCTTTTTTCTCTCCAAACCCAATCACAAATTTGGCTTGGTTATTATGCACCTTTTTTAGACAATACACCCTCTTCCTCACTCTCGTGTTAACTTTGACTGACTACACATGAGATTCATAACTTTACTCTCTTCTTAAACTAATAATATTTATTAATAATATTTATTTTACAAAAAAAATCAAAGTTATTAATGTAATATTGAAAACTCATGCCAAAGGATAATATTTAATAAATAACCTAAAGAATATATAGTACATGGATAGTACTAATACGTCCACAAATATTTGTTTTGCCAATATTTGTTGTTGGCATTATGAAAAGTAGTCCTTGCCGTGATTGTGCGTTTTGATGTAAGGAATGTGAGTCAATAAACTCACTTGGTTAAAATCATGGATATGGGAATCATGCATTGAGAAGTTAGTAAGTCAACAAGGTCGACTTGTTTAAAAACATGGGATGTTGAGAAGTTAGTAATCATGGAACATTTCGGGGCAATCATGACGGACACCAACCTCAGCCACAATTTTCTGCAAGTTTGTTAGAGGCAATCATGAGCTAACTCAGTTGGGGATTTTTTTGGGTCCGATAGAGGTCATGAGATAACCCAAACCATCCTTAGTCCCATAACTTAGAAGTTTTTTTTGGAGTTAGCCAACTACTACATAAAGTTTTTTTTTTTTAGGAATTATTCAAACTTTGACAAAGTTAACTAAGAGGGGTAAGTTTTTCTTAGGACTTTTTCAAGAGCTTAAGGAGTTTTTGGTGTATGTACTAATGCTAGCACTATTTTATGGTTCAAGCATGGTGTACAACGATGCCTCGAGAAAAGGATTGGGGTTGCGTGTCAGTGTTAAGGGAGAAGTGATTGTATATGGCTCCTAATAGCTTAAGAAATATGAGCGTAACTACCTAACCCTCGATTTGGAGTTAGCAACTGTGGTGTTCACGTTAAAAATATGGTAACGTTACTTGTATGGTGAAAAGGTACAGGTAGTAAAACCATAAGAGCCTCAAGTATCTTATTCGGGTAGAAAGAGTTGAACATGGAACAAAGGAGATAGTTGGAGTTTGTGAAGGATTATGATACCAAGATCATTTATCACCCATGTTAAGCTAACATAGTGTCCAATATGTTGAGTAGAAAGACAACTCACTCTGTCGAGGAACTAGTTTGGCAAATAAAGAAGAATTGGACCACATCTAGTGTTGCATCCAATTTTTTTTGCATGCCTAAACGAAGTGTCGCAAATATTTTCCAACAAATAATTGAATCGTTCGGTCTATCCATCAGTCTGGAGATGGTAACTCAATAAGATATTCGAAGTTGCCTTCAAGAACTCGAATTAATTCATCCAAAATGTCTTGAAAAATATGTTTGAAAAATAGTTGGTCAGCTAATTCGACTGAACATATCTTGGGCGTGAGTATGAACGCGACATATTTTGAGAATCAGTCGGCGATGACCTGACTTCATGTTTGCCAACCTTTGAGTGTGTGAGACACACTTTCACAAGGTCTTGTTGGCACCCGCAAAGGTTCGAGGAGTCCTCAGATCTTGTCCTTTTCAACTTTGCCTTGTTGGCAAATGAAGCATTTTTTGGTGTACTATATTATGTCATCTAACATATTTTGTCAAAAGTACCCTTCTAATCATGTAACATAGTAAAAGTAACGAAGGTTTAAACCTGTGTGCACTTAGAGAATGGAATAACTCAGGAGTTAGTCCTAAACATCTTTAAAACGAGAGATAAGATTTAAATTGTCTAGATGCTCTTAAGAACCCAGTAGGCTTCCACAATATCTAAGAATAACAAAGGTAACTTTTTCAGGTTGTTAACAATATGTATGGTGTTAATAGGGTCTCCGCTACCGTTTCCACTCCAGTACCCATACCGTCGAGTTCTTAATCCGATACTGTACTATCGAGCCAGGTATAGGTCAGCTAGAGTATTGCAATTAGGTGTCCCAACTTTGTGAAAATTGTCAAATGTCTCTTGAAGAAGACCACTTAGATGTAAAACCATTCTTGAGATGGATGCATGGGATCATGTAGGTTAATCCAATAGTTTTGGCCGGCACACAAGGGTCGCTTCCCCCAAACTCTGGTGATTTATGGTCCTGTGGGAGGGTCCACCAACTAACCTCCCATAAATGAGGTTTAGACTAGAAGACACCTTACTGTCCAATCAAAACTTTATGAAGTACTACCTCAATCCAAGGCATTGGACATTCACTACAAGAGCATAACAAGCTATATAAATATAAGAACATAAAAGGTTTTTTTACCCTAAAGATGAAATTTATCGTCCCATAAACTCACAACACCAGAATTAGGAGACCACCTCCTCGAACCCAGAGTAAGTCCATGAGTAACTAGAGAACCACATAGAACTTTAAAGCACCTCAGATGCTCAAATAGCAGTAGAGACAATGATTAAACTTATTAGAGCCCGGAGAAAAGTCCATGATACCTACCAGGATGAGGATGCCATAAGAGCCTAGGAATAGATTGCTTATTGAGTTTTTTTTTTTTTTTCTTTCTTCAGGTGTTTCTAGGTTGGAATTGAGGTGGGGAGCATTTAAGAGTTGTTTGGTCACAAAGGGGTCATTCTGAAGTGTTAGCTCATCTTCCTATTTTGTGTCTTTTGTATTTCGTTCTTTAATTGTATTCCAATGGCAATAAGTGAGAAAGCTTAGTCACAATCTATTTTCTCTCATTAAGTTTCATGAATTAGAGAATAATAAACCTTCCAATTTATTGTCTAATTATCTAATATAGCAACTTGTTGTTCAATTAAGCTCACTAGGACGAGGCTTATCCAATTCATGACTATGATTATGATTCATTTAACTCTCAAATTAAATGGTTAGCTATTTATTGGTTTCACCTTAAACCAACTTACTAACGACAACAGCCTACATCTGCCCCTAGCATATATGGCCCTTTTTGGACTTTCTCTCTCAGGTTCTCCTCAATGTTTTTAAAACGCGTCTGCTAGGGAGAGGTTTTCACATGATAAAGGGTGTTTCCTTCTCCTCCCCAATCAATATGGGATCTCGCAACTCTTCCTTCGGTCTCAGTCGTGGGTGTAATGGACGATCAGTCAAACTTAACTCATTCACATACTTGACGAAACAAAAAAAATTAGAGGTTTTAATCATCTTACCTATGAAGCCATTGACAGAGTCGATGAAGAAAGAATCCCAACTAATGATGTAACGGAAGCCGAGTTCAATTCTCCTCTTTCAGATTGCGTGTAACTGAGATCTATGAAAATAGTCGAGCTTGCTCAACCTTTATTGCTAGCTGCTTATGCATTCAAACGAGAAAAGAAGATAAGAGAGAAAAATAATTAGAGAGTTTAAAAACATAAACGAATGCATTTTTTATTTTATAAAAAAGTAAAAAGATTTCGCTAGAAGGAGAGATTGACAGACCTTGTAGTTAACAGCCACAGGCTAACCAACTGAGAGATTCCAACTAATCACTCATTTCATTTTGAATTTATTTATTTAAAATTTATTTTTATTCGTTTAGGATCATTAATTGAGGGCTAAAAGCAGCATTGGTAAGCTTCAATGAGACACCAAGATTTGAAGTGAAAGATGATGCTGGGATGACAATTGCAAAACATGGTTCGATAAAAGAAAAATGAGTAGAGGCAAGTTCATGGTACAAGAAGTGGAAGGAAGAACAACAGCTCTGGTGGAGATGTCGAGGTAATTCGGGTCCATGTAAGTAGAGACCGTGTTGACGGGCTTGCAAAGTTGATCCTGTCAGAGGCATGTCGAGGTAATTTACGACGTATTTGTGCTACACAGGATGTTCTCACCTTCAACATAATATAATAAGGCAGAAGTGTTGAAAATTGTTAGCGTCTAACTTTAGCTAGTTAAAAGGAAAGATCATGAATATATATTTCAAAAATACTATTTTTAAAAAAATAATAATAATAATGTTAGGAGAGTTATAATCAAAATGAATAATATCACATCATTGTGGAAGTAGATTGTTCCTATCGAAAAGTTCAAGAACGGAAGAGAAGTATGGTTAAAAAAAGGTTTAATTGTTCGAGGTTGAGTTGGAAAAATATTACTATAAGATTCTCTAATTTCCTCGTCGACATTGACATCAGTTGCGCTTTCCGTCGTGGTTCTTAGAGCTTAATGCTATGTGGCATAGGATTATTATGTGTATGCATACTATTTATCTAGTAATCCCAACTATATGGCAGAACAAATCTAGTCATATTATACCTTGAATAACTTTAGTATCCATAGTGAAGCAACTAGTTATATAGGTGCAAAGCAGGTCTTGAAAGACAAGCACCTCGACACATGGCCCAAAGCCTATGTGTGTGTCAAACCAGGTTCTTGCACAAATTCTTCACGTTAAGGATATTTAGTACTAAATTATAGTTTACCATATATGTCATATTTGATATTTTATTATAGGTCAAATATCTAGATATTTGTCTTATTAACGTAGGTATCTTTCCATGTTATTTCCATTTATTACTTTTTCCATATCCTTTTAATTTATTTGATTATAAATAAGATAACTTTCACACCATTTAATTTATTTTATTATAAATAAGATAACTTTCACATCATTTAGGTGTGGTGGATTAAACAAACATTCACACTTCAAAAAGGGATTAAAGCTCTTGTATCATCATATGTATGAGAATTTGGCACCTACGCATATGTATTCAAACACATTGAATGCACTTTAAGAAATCATAAGTTTTGGATCTAAATGGGTTTCAAGTTGTAAAACCCCATACAAATCAAGTTCTTTATGAAAGCAAAAAAATATCCAAATGTTGTATCCAAATCCCACGGCCAAAATGATCGGTCCGAGTTTTTGAAGGGTTAATATGTATGTATTACTAAAATTGTTAACCGCTTAGAAATATTTTTATTAATTTAGTTTTATATATATGTATATATTAATTTTGTTGATTTTGTTTATATTGGAGTATATGATTTTTATATAAGTCTGACCTTAGTTCAGTGGTAGAGCGGAGGACTATAGTGGTTGAAAAATCTCAAAGCCATCCTTAGGTTGCTATTTCAAATCCGACAGGTCAAAGTTTTTAAAATACTATTAAAACCGTTCATAATTTAGGGATATTTTTATTCATTTAGCTTTTGTCGATTTTGTTTATATTAGGGTATGAGAATATTATACAAATTCAACCTTAACTTAGTTGGTAAAATAGAGGACTGTAGTGGTTATTTGAAGAATCCCATAGCCATCTTTAGGTTGTTGGTTCCACCCATGTAAGTATAATATTTTAATATTAGTTTAAATTTTTAGGTATTTTGTTGATTGATTATATACTATGAATATAGATAATTAATTATAAGCGGTAACTTTTGAATTGATTCATTGTATATCATTTGCATGTTTTCCGATAATAATATTCATGCAGGAGAGGGTTGGGTAGGTAGTATTTGTTTTAGGTGATAGCATCACAACTTCTAGTTCAAAGGAGTTTTGAATTTATTGCACAACTAAAAGTTTATATGTGATAACAATTTAAATTTGTAGGTCATATTTTCGGGTTAAGTGGGTTTCCAATCCAACCAACCCGAACTTTTGAGTTGTTCCAAAAAATTCTCTCAACCCAACCCAACCCAACCCGACCCATGTACACCCGTAATTTATATGATTTGTGGGCTTTATGCCATAAAATCTAGTCGTTAATTGTTTTATTTTTAATAATAATTTTGATTATTTTATATGCAATTTAACACTATTATTAGAGGATAAATCTAAGGTTATTAATGTAATTTTGAACAATATATATATATATATAGTTGACAAAGAATGTTCAAGAAATAATCTAATGGGTTTATGGTATTTGGATAAAGTTTGGTGCTTAACTTGAGATTCTACCTCGGTTGGAGAGTAGAAAGAAACATTTTTTATAAAGTTGTGGAAACATCTCCCTAACAGACGCGTTTTAAAACCATGAGGCTGACGGCGGTACGTAACGAGTTAAAACGGACAATATCGGCTAGTTATGGGTTTGGACTGTTACAAATGGTATCAACGTCACACACCAGCCGGTGTGCCAGCGAGGATGTTGGGCCCCCAAGGGGGTGGATTGTGAGATATCACATCAGTTGGAAAGGGGAACCATACATTTCTTATAAGGGTGTGGAAACCCTTCTGTGTCAGCGAGGACGCTGGGTCCCAAGGGAGTGAATTGTGAGATCCTATATAGGTTAGAGAGGAGATCCAAACATTTCTTATGACAGTAGTTTTTATAGTCGATTCAATAAGTCTACCCTTATATTATTTTTAAGAATTATCAAGATTGTAAACCATTCATAAAAATGCCACAACCAAAATTCTTTGGTATCAATTGTTGTGACGGAAGCGGAGGCAAGATCGGTTAAGATCGGTCGTACTCACACACCCACAAATATAAATTAAACAAACAGACACAAAAATTTACATGGTTCGAAAGGAAGAAATTCTCTACCTCCACCGGTGATAGCCAATCAATAACCAAAGTGTTTACAAGTGTATTTCACACTCTCACACTACAAATTCTGTGATTAAAGTTCCTCCCAATTGCCTTTCGTCAAATACAAAATGACAATGACTCCACATCTTAAAGTCATGCTAGACAAACTTTTATATAAACGTAGCAATACTAATTCTCATACATGAATTAAAGCAACACTAGCATACATGAATCAAGATGATTCATGTACCAATATGAGATAATGTACCAATATGGGAGATAAACCAAATGAATCCAATAAATTCATGAATCAAAGTGGGGAATGTACCAAAAGTATTAATGAACCAAGTCTTTATGAAAATTCTCAACAATCTCTACCTTGTCAGAAGATCTTCAAGCATATAACTTATTTGGCGGCCACCAAGTCAACCAGCTACTTTTTCCATCCAATGTTAATCAATCCATGTAATTCTGGAACTTTTTACAAGCAACTATATTTGTTAACATATCTGCAAGATTATTAGCAGTTCCAATTTTCAATAAACAAATGTTTCCTTCATCAACAATTTCTATAACAAAATGAAATTGGACATCAATATGTTTGGTACAAACATAATTGATTTAGTTCTTCGACAGCTATCACAAAACACTTCTATTTATTCTTGAGAAATACCTAAGTCATTAACCAAACCATGCATCTAGGTTATTTAAAAAGCTATAGTGACTATCATATGCTCTGCTTCAATGGTAGACAATGCAACAGTAGACAACAATGTTGACCGCCAACAAATAGGTCCACTAGCCATATTTGACAGATAACCAGTAATTGATCGTTACTTATCAATCTCCACTTGTCTCTTGGAAGCAATTGACATCAACATACAAGATCAAATAGATAAACAAACCACACAATTGTCAAATTGACTATGAGTGTACTTATGCTCCACCATGAAGTGATCAAAATTCGTATACCATTGACGAGGAGATTGTTTCAGCCTATACAAAGATTTCTTCAATCTACACTACTCGAAAACTAACTCACTGTGTCATATATATTTCTTGTTCTAAATCTCCATACAAGAAAACAATTTTTATATCAAGTTAGCAAGCTCAAGATTGAGTTAGTTTGTGGTTAACAACCACGCTCTAACCAACTGAGCTATTGGAGCCCACCCATAGCTGCACACTCTAACCAATTGAGTTATTCCAGCCAATTTTTTTTGTTGATTTCCTACCTTTAATATAGCTAAAACATAAACATAGATTGATTTTTTTTAAAATTTTTTTTTAAAAAAAAGAGTTCAATATAGCTAAAACATAAACATAGATTGATTTTTTTTTAAATTTTTTTTTAAAAAAAAGAGTTCAATAAAATCACTACAAAGAGGGTTTGAACCTCAAACCTTGTAGTTAAGGCCACATACTCTAACCAACTAAGCTATTCTAGCCAACTGGAAAATTGGTCTTTTTATTTGAAGTATATAAGTATAACTAATTGCCAAGGATTTGTCTTAATACTGAAAGAATCTGTTATTTGAGTTATGTTTATTGTTTGATTTAATTGATTGCAAAAGCAATATGTTAAGCATCAACGAGACATTGAGAGTTGAAGTGAAAGATGATACTGGAATAACACAACAGAGGCGAGTTCATGGTAGAAGAAGGCCTTGAGTTTCAAAAGAAGGAAGAACAAGAGGTAATACAACAACTCAGGTGGAGATGCTAGTTGATTTGCGTTATTCGGGCGTATGTAAGCCGAGACCGAGTTGAGGGTTTTGCAAAGTTCATCGCGTGACACACTAGCTCTTAAAGCATCTAATTTACCACCACGGCAACAAGAAGAATCCAAGATAGCTTACCATGTCTATTAATAGTCGTGAACAATGACCATTTTCAATTTTTTGTAGTACAACTTAGTGATGTCAAGCTTGTCTCAATTTCGTTAGTGCCTTATCGGGTGTAGAAATAGTTAGGGATCTCTAGACAAGACCTTAGTTCCATAAACTCGTCACAAGTGCTATGAGGTAAACTCGATAGTTAGTCAACACACGAAGTTGCTCCCCCACTTCAGTGTGATGTTATGGTCTTGTGGAGGGGTTGCTAGCTAAGCTTTCACATATGATATTCAGGTCTCATGACGTCATATCGTGTTTCATGTCAACAGGTTTGTTGAGGTTGCTCCTCTTCAACTTAGGATACCAATGATTTACTTCCTAATCAATATAAGCGGCTAAATAAGAAGATCATACAAGTTGGTTTACCGCAAAACTCAGTTAGGTCGTTCAGGTGATTGTGCGACACTAGGTTAGGTGAACAACCTCCAAACCTTTATTGGGTTTGTAATATACATGAAAACTGACTTAGGAACTTCTAGACCTTCCGGAAGCTTAGATAGGTGTTGGAGCATTAGGTGTATGAACTTATGCATGAACTTCCTAAAGTCCATATTAAAGCTCATGGTAACTAACTAGGTCATGGATGTTTAAAAGCCTATAGAGGTAGGCTACTTACCAACTATTTTTATGTTCACCACTAGATAGTTGATCTAGTTGACGTGGGAAGCATTCTGGAGTTGTGGTCCAGAGTCGGTTCTTTTGGTATTTCGGCTATAGTTTGTTGGGTGTCTCCTACCTTGGTCCCGATTTTATATTAATACTCAAACAATAGTAAATATATTTGATTTTATCTTTTAATGTTCTGTTATTTTTAAATTTTCAAAAAAAAAAAAATTATCGTACTTTTCAATGTCAATTTGTTAGCCTATGTTGATTCGTGATTTGGAAGTTCGAAAATTGGGTCGTGGCATCAAATTAGTGACCTAAATGGCAAATGTGTATCTTAAATGCTGAAATAGTAACAAATATATGAATAATAGAGTAACTCAATCAGTAGTCACATTTTGAATTCATTAATATAGCCTAACAAGATCGATCAAATAATTAATTTAGCTTCAATACGTAGGTATCATTGGTTGCAAAACCACAAGAGACCAAAANAAAAAAAAAAAAAAAAAAAAAAAAAAAAAAAAAAAAAAAAAAACGTAAAAACTAAATTAATAATAAAAAAACAGAAAAAAATTGCATAATACAAACAATTTAGCTCATAAATTTTATCCTATAATTATAAACCAACTCAAAATGGTTGGCCAAAATTACAGCACCATGTATCTAAACATCTATACAAACCAGAGCTCGGCTTTCAATCTAAACCAGTGAGACGCTGACCTGAGAAGGTGAATTCAAGGGAACACTACCAGCACAGCCAACAAATGCAAGCTCCATTTAAGAGGAATATGGGACTACTGCAATGAGAGAAACTGTCATTGTTTCTTGGTGTGCTCGACCGGGAACTTTTCTTCTGCTTCTCGTTTCCAGAAGTAGTTTGATGCTTCTATCCACTGTGGATGAACCAGAAACTTCTGCTCCTTCACCGCCCAACGTGACTTCTCCGTTCCAGCATCTGTTGAGACTATATGTGTCACAGATGCGTCGAGTTCAGTTGAGCATGTGCCTCCCAACTTCTCAACCATTTTCCAGAGGTGATGGTTGTCAGCCTGAAATTTGGTAGGGAACACTCGGCTGAAGACAACCTTGCATCCCTCCAGGACTTTGCTCCGAACAGTCTTTAATACCTGTTGAATTGAAGACAATATTATGTCCATGACATAAATGTAATAATATTCTCGATACTCATTTCCTTCTCATGTGAATTGACGAATATATTTGATATTTTTCTAAATTTACAAATCTATTAGACATAAAATTCAACTATTACTAAAACTTGAAACTTCCAGTTTTGAGTCTAATAGATAAATAAATTTTGAAATAGTCAAATAGGTGCTAATTTTGAAATAGTCAAATAGGTTAAGCACTTGGGAGATGGTTTAGGAATTACTATACATAATTAAAAGTTCACAGACTTGTTACAAAATTGAAAGTTTAGGTGCAACGGCCTAAGCCTACCACTAGCAAATATTGTCCGCTTTAGGCTTTCCAATTTCGGGCTTCCCTTAAGGTTTTTAAAATGCGTCAGCTAGGAAGGGGTTTCCACACCCTAATAAAGGATGCTTCGTTCTCCTCTCCAATCGATGTGGGATATCACAATCCACCCCCCTTCCGGGCCCAGCGTTGGCAGTCGTTCCCTTCTTCAATCAATGTGGGATCCCCCAATCCACCCCCTTTGGGGCCCAGCGTTCTTGCTGGCACACAGCCTTGTGTCCACACCCCGTTAGGGCTCAGCCTCCTCGTTAGCACATAGCCCGGTGTCTGGCTTTGATACCATTTGTAACGGCTCAAGCCCACCGCTAGCAGATATTGTCCTCTTTGGGCTTTTCCCTTCGGGTTTCCCCTCAAGGTTTTAAAACGCATCTGCTAGGGAGAGGTTTCCACACCTTTATAAAGGATGCTTCGTTCTCCTCTCCAATTGACGTGGGATCTCACATTAAAGATCTATTAGACCTAAAACTTGACACTTCAACCATGTTTATTTGTGAACTAATAATAAAAATGTCATAAGCTTATTGAATATTTCAATTTGATCGAGTAAAAGATAGAAATGTAGGGATGAACGAGAAATTCCAGCCATCACAAGAAGCACAACAGATCTCTAAACTTTTAGAGGAAACAAACTTTTACCTGCCTCACATCTCTGTCTACCAAATCTTCAGAGATTTCCTGCAGAAGAAATCCTAGCAGTGAGATTGAGGCAAAAAAGATCGAAAACAAAAATGTAAGAATAGAGGGAAAGGGAATACATTAAAGAATATATTATGAACTTGCTTGAGAACTTTGAGAATGGTCGCCAGTGCCCCATCAGTTTCACTCTCGTCACTCTTCAACTCAGATAGAGATTTACAGTTGAACCCAAATTGGTGACAACTTGAAGCAAAAAAATGATATCTCTCCATCAATATCAAGTTTTCTTTATGCTTTGTCCAGGCCTATCATAACAATTGACAATGTTTAGCTCCATATTTATGAGTAGGTAGTTCAGCAACCCAAAGATGACGAAATCAATGTTCCAAGCTCCGAAAAAAGTACCCCAATTCAACATCAATATCTAAGACAGAATCACAAAGAACAGAAAACCAGGCTTGTGAGATTTCTGCTTGAGGAACTAAGACAATATCACTAAGTAAGCATTTACAAGCAATCCCATTACAAGATTCTATCCTATTGTTTAATGGAACTACATTACACTAAGAAAATCCACAGGAGTAATGGAAGGAGATTCCTCAAGAAAAAAATAAAGGGGACAAAAACATAAAGAAGAAAGAGAACTTGAGATTACACACAACATCTAACTAAAATAAGTATAAACGAACAGGTCAATAAAAATGAGCCGAAATGTTGCCTTAAGTAGAGTATTTTCGTATTTTTTTTAGGATGTTAAATTTATCGGGCCCTTTCAATGTATGAAGGGAATCCCACGGTCACATACTCGTTCAATGATGATAAATAGGCAGGACCAACAGATCAACCGTATAAAAATATAGCTAATTCTAGATACACTTACATTTTCAGTATCATCGAGGATCAGAACAGCACTTTCATGACCCAGCACCACATCAAGACCCTTTTGATGTTTTTGAGTGCCATCATCCCGAGAAATAACTTTAGAACTAAAATACTCCCTCTTGGGGTCCAACAACTTTGCCATTTCATATGCATATGCTCGTTCCCCCATAGTGTATATATACATCTCAAATAATTGACTAGCTTCTTTCAGAAACGTATGGACAAATGGCCTCAATTTTGTCATGGTATGCACGGAATGCAACAGGAAAAGGCTGCCTTTCGTGACATCTATCCGAAGTTTTATCACATAGCATAAAAGATAAATGGAGTAACCAACATCAGAAATTTGTAGGAATGTTAGACGATTAAGCCAACTTTATAAAATTAATTATAAGACATTATATAAGAAATCAAGATTAAATAAAATAAGCACTATTTCAAAGTTATGACAATTAATGATTTAAAAAATTAAATCAATAAATAACAAAACTATGCTGTTTGCTTTCATGGTAATAGGGACCAAGGGAAAATATAGTTAATTGAAAGTAAGAAGGCTTGAGATGCACATTACAAAATTATGAAAATTATGTCAGTCTCCTCATCTTAAAATAGGCCACTGAAACCCAACTCTCAACAGATCTCTCAAAAACTTCTCTAAGTCAGAGTAGAAAGATGCAGAGATAGCCTCATGAGTCATGCCTAAGAGTGCTTATACTGATTGATTCAATCAGTTATTGTTATTATTATTGTTATTGTTGTTATTATTATTATTAATATTATTCATGAAAAACCAAATTTTATTGAGGAAAAAAAAAAAGGAGAGAATACAAGGGCATAAAAGAAACAAGCCCACAAAAGCGAATTCAATGAAGTAAAATATGACACAGTAATTATGAAGTCCAAAGAGAATCATAGAACTTGCAAGGGGCCAAACATCACTCGATCCCCTTGCATCAATTTTAGTTTTTAATTAAACAGAGAAATGAGTAGCACAAGAATGCAATAAACTGACCCAAGTTTGAATTTGTTAGACCTCCAATTACCTTGGTGATTAGAACATTCAGTTAAACAAGGGAATTCATTTCCTTGGTGATTAGAACATTCAGTTAAACCGTTTTATTTGTATTTAAATTTGAATAGGAAGTTAGAAAGGTGGTTGTAATTTCCCCGGGCAATTATGAGATTCCGAATGAGAGCGATCCTGAGTAAAGGACGGGTACATGAATGAACCAAGACCACATCCGAATGAGAGCGATTCTAAGGATAGGACAACTAAGAAAGACTTAAAATAATTGAAGTCACTACCTGAGAACAAAACATGCTAGAACTCGTGTTGTTCTGTGGGGATAGGCCATATGACTACGTCGCAGAGGATGTAGGGGAATGTCGGGGCCATCAGATGCCAAATCTAAATTTCAAATCCTAGACATGGATGGTCACAAAATAAAGTTCTACTTACAGTAGTTTGAACCATGGTTTCATTATTAATGTTTAACTTGCACTAAATGAACTTTGATGGACACGTAGAGTTTTCCCAATGCAACTTGACTTCAACTTTGACACGACTTTACTTCATTTAATATAACTTAAGTTTAACTTCGGTTTGACATAAATGAAGCCGAGTCCATTTAATGCAACTTTATTTTGTTTTAAACTTGGACACAAACACAGTACACTTTCAGCATCTTCTTTGAAATCTATGTGACATGAGAAAGACTCTTCAGCTAGTGCGGTTTGTTGTCTATGCTATAGGGAGGAGATTTTGAACCACCTCTTTCTTAATTGTCCTTTTGCATATAAAGGGCGGTGTTTGTTTTAAATAGCATGTGGTTGGATATTTGCCTCCCTAGTAAGGCGGATGAGTGGACGACAGACAAGTTGGAACCTCAAAGGCAAGGTCCTTCGAAATTGTGCAGTTACAACTCTCGTTTGGCTTACTTATTTGGAAAGAATGAAACCGATGAATATTTGAAGATAAGTCTGTTTCTTTTCGTTCTTTTGCGATAATGTACATCATTTAGCTTCTTGGTGGCGTTCAGACCATACCAAATTATTGTGTAATTATAGCCACCTTTTGATCATGACAGATTAGAGGGCATTTCTTCTCTTTTGGGGAGGTTACCTCTACCCCTTCCTTTTGGGTGTAACTTCTTCTCTTTGGTATTTATATGTATCTGCATTTCTTACAAGAACAACAACAAAAAACAAAACAAACAAAAAATTATTATTAAACTATGTGCTCCAAATTTGTCCATGCCGAACTTAAAAGTTTTAATTTTAAATAAAAGAAGACTGTTTGCTAACCTACAACTGTAACTGCTCAAGGTGCTAATAATTTAAGAAAGAAAGTACAAAAGCTCGGGACTTGGGGAATATACTGAGATGTTTCTTATTAAAACAAACAAAAGAAAAGAGCAGGGGTGACAGCAAAATCACTATGGAAAAGAAACAAAAGTAAAAACAATATGAAGTTACTTTAGAAAATAAAACTATGCACGGATGAGAGGACAGTGTACCTTCTAGCGAATCCGTTTGATTCCTTAAATAATCCTCTTCAGGTGTCAAATGCCCCAGCTGAGTTGAATTTAACAGTGTGTGATCTAGATCAAGAACCAGGATAAGCTTTTTATGCTGCAACAAGTTCTTCATGTCTATGTTACGAAGCCGGTTAATTTCATCATTATTAAGCCTGAGTCCCTACAAGATTCTCAGAAGGGTCATATAGTTAGCACATAGTTTGATCCACTGGCAATTACAAGTTATTATTACTTCTCCAGTCATAGTAAATTAAACTCCATAGGTTTCAATTTTTTCAACAGTGAATGAATGTAACTGAAGTTAAAATAATATCAACAGAACATCTCAAACTACATAGGAAAATTCACCGCTTGCTTCTTTTAAAAAAGAAACTGACAATATATTGATCAAAGAGGCATATACAAACGAAGGGGAATGAGATATCCCCACAAAGCCAAAGGGTCACGGGATCAATTCACTATTTTCCAGCAGAAAGTTGATCAAACAGGATTGAGGGTTCCATTAACTGGAAATCGTGTAAAGGAAAATACAAAACTTATGTAGTATCTGAATGTCTCAGACAGACTAGAAAGCGGAGTCACAAATATAAGGTTGGATGGTTGAAAGGTGGAAATGAAACAAATTATTTCCTTGATTTATGTCCCACGGAGGGAAATGTCTAACATACAAACATGTATGCCAGAACCATAGCTGAACAAAAAAGGAATAGTAAATCTGCGTAACCAGACAGATTCTCAAGAGTTGTAAAAATCAATGAACTCGAACAAGATAAAAATATTGGACAATCATAAAAGATATCCTTAAGCTCCAGTGATTTTTGGTCCCTCATCATGTTCTATATTTCCCTCAATGGAACATACATCCATGACCCACCAGCTTAGTGACTGCAATACATAAAATCATTGCCATGGTTCCAAAACAAACGCTATATAGCACAAGTTAAGGAAATCAACAAGCCCTTCATGAAAGGTAGACAAAAACTTGATGCAATCCCAATAGGCTATAGCAAATGAGGCAGTAGAGGAGGAGATAACAAAAAGTAAGCAAGGGTGGATTTTCAAAATAGACCTTGATAAAGCCTACAATGCAATGGATTGTAGATTTTGAATAGTGTTCTCTAAGAAAGGGTTTTTTTCAATGATGGAGAAGATGGATGAGTTTTGTATTATCAGCACAGCCCTTTTTTTTTCTGTTCATAATGCAAAACCAAAAGGAAAATTTGCCCTGGAGAAGATGGCTGAGTTATATATTTATCAGTACAGCTCTTTTTTCCTGTTCATAATGCAAAACCACAAATAAAATTAAAAGCTTGACATCATTTCTCATTTCTCATTCCTCTTCTAAATGGATCCCATTTTGTAAACTAGCCTTCTGAGTTCCTTCCAGCCATTCTATACATGGTAACAAAGAATAGAAGATAATTATGCATCCAAATAAAGAAATTATACCTTATGTATATACCCAAATGTCACGCCAGATTCCTCATCCAACCTCTGCCCACAGATGATACACATGTTTCCAAACGAACCAGGATGACTGCATAATTGCTGCTTTGATAATACTTCTGCATTGATTGTTGTTTTCAAAACAGCAGAATTCAGAAAATAGAGAGAAAAGAAAACAATGCAGAGATACAAGGGAACAAATACTCATGAAGGCTTTTATATCTCAAGTATAAGTTATAATTACATGGAATTGAATGGGACACGATAGTAGAGGAAGAAAGGAGCCAAAACGAGGGATATATGGTGAGCAGAGGACTGATGGGCTGAAATAGTTCATGAATTCAGATACTGCGAAATTGATGCATACCATTTAGCATCCCTGTTATTCCTAGTTCTCGAATAACCAAGAATCTAAAATGACTATTTTCATTTAGACCAAAGATCATTCACCGCTACCATATGGAAGAATAACTCCCATCCTATGTTAAGATAAAGCCAGAGGAAGTACTCAGGCCCATTTTCTTACAATCCAGTCAGGCACCACTCCTAAAATCAGAAAAATCTAACTTGGAGGCACCTGAATAGGTCCCATTTTCTCTTTAATGTGTAGTGAAGTTTGATGTCTGATGAAATTGGATTTTTATTAAAGGTAACAAAGTCAACTTTTTCCGTGTCTAGAAAAGACAGTGTGCCTCTGAATCTATGTATTCTAAGAATGTGGTTGGCAATATGCTGAACTCCTGGGAATGAGGGGTTTATCGAATGAAAGCGGATGCTGATCACTTTATCAAAATTCCGTACATGATAAAGAGTAAATAGACCAACTCAGGCACCTCCAAGTTAGATTTTTCTGATTAGTGGCGCCCAGACTGGGGCTGAGTACTTTTTTATGTGATTACGCTTCTAGTTACAGGGATGTAGGTTTCTTTCCCCTCGCTTTCAATTTTATATTTTATATGGAATACTTCCTTACCCGAAAATACTAATAAGTTGGTATTTATAGATATATAGATCATTTGGAGACAACATGATATGGTTTTTAGAGAAGCTCATACAATTCAAATAAAAGAGGGATAAAGAAAGGTGACAAACTTCCAATCAGATTCAAATACAAGAAGGGAAGAGAAGGCAACCACCAAAAACACGATATGCGACGGAAGAGTCCAAAGGGAAAAGCTCTACAAATATAGAGAGAGGATGGGGAAAATGGACTGATTCAACAAGTACATCATATACATAGTTGTCTAAGAAGTGAGGAAGTGGTTAAGTATACTACAGGTGGCAGCACAAATTAGCTACATTGAAAGTAAAGAGTTAGACAGTAAAAGAGGCACAACAAAAGGAGTAGGAACAGTTCAATTTACCTGAACTATGCTCTTCAACTCCATACAGAATATCCTCCCCTGAGTTTTCCAGCTTCTCCACCTTGTGACGTTTTATCCTAAAAAAATAAATGAATTGAATGAAAGAAAAAATCACATGTTAACTTTTGATAAAATGAAGATAAATTACCGCAATTTAGTTATATCATATATGGTTCTAACTTATAACAAATCCTACAAACCCTCGTTATTATGTATAGAAATGATAGTCGCCACTTGCCACAACTCAATGTTGGTATTCATGCAAAAGGAAAAGAATACATTCTTCTTCTTCTTGTAACTTGGTTTCTTAAAATTTCTACTTAAAAAAACGAAGTTTGAAATTCGAAGCTTAAAATCTTTAAATTGTTATAGACTAGCACAAGAAAGCCAGATGGGAAATCTGTAATGTTAAACCAATCCTTATGAAAGACCGTCCAGAAATTAAAAACAGAAATCCATTACTCTTAAAACATAATAACTCCTATTTTCCTATTTTTCACCATATGAGGATTTAAAAGAGAACCAGACAACCTATAAATACTTCCCATTTGAACTCAACATTAAAGTATTGAACACATTAGATTAACCAAAAACTATAATTCCAAAAAAACACTAAACCAGTGTCTTCAGATATTATTAACTTCAAAGATCAATGGAAATTTATTAATTTCAAAAAAACTAGAAGTACCTCTCAGTTTCAACATTATTATGACCCTCAGCCTTTTCATTCGGCGATGAGTCAGAGGAATGAGAATCCAGAGCTACATCAAGAAATGCAGCAAAATCGTCACTGCTCGATGAATGAGCCGGAGAATTAGTCACAAGGCTCATCTGAAATATCCACCAAGAAAAAAAAAACCCTTAGGAGATTGTAGCATAAATATGCAAATCCAAGAATAGAAAACATTAGGGAAAATTCAGAAAGGAAACAACCCAAACAAAATACATTATGCATGTAGTTTTATGTATCATTTATAAGTGGAAAGAAAAATACAAAATAAATAGCTCCTTCATGTGTAAAGAAGATGGACAAAGACAGAAGAATTCTACGATAACATCATCTTCATCTCCCAAAATAAGCTGACTTTAGTTAGTAGGTTACGGTACTTATTAGTTTTAATCATTTCCAATAAATTTGTGCATACCTCGACTAATTTCACAAAGCAACCACCGAAGCCTAGAACATTCGGGGTTCAAAAATCATAAAATATATAAAACTCTACATAAATTTCTACCATAAACTTATAACCTCAAACGAAACTGAAACATACCACTCCATCCAGTCTTCTCTTTCACGCATGAACTGTTATTATTGCTGGCATGCATTAATACAGTTACTAACGAGTGTTTTATTCGGGGTTAAATTAAACATTTTGCATTCTCACAAAACTTATATTATGTTACAAGGACATGAATTTGGAAGAAGATTTTAGACTCTTTTCCTTTTTGGATTTTTTCTTGAGTTGGGAAGACTCTTCACATGCGCTAACTTGAAATTTAATAGACCAGAAATTCATCCTCTGTCATCTTCAAGCTGAAAGAAAAGAGAACATATTCAAAATCAAAAGATGAAGGAATTGCTTAACATAAAATGCACCATAACCATTTGGCTAACAAAGACCCACTACAACACCTCAGCTTACCAATGCCTAAACCCCCTAGCTCCCTGACCTTGACACCACCTCCCACCTACCCAAATGAAACCCACCTCCTTCCTCCACGTCCTCCCATAAAAAGCCCCTCATCGTCTTCTCCAACTTATTGCACACTGCAATAGGGACCTTAAAAACAGAAAGGAAGTAGATAAGGATGCCACTCATGACAGATTGAATCAGAGTAAGTCACCCCCATAGGAAAGAATGCCTTATTCCAAGAGGCCAACGTATGATCATTTCCCTCTTGTTCTGAGTTTGTGCTCGTTTAAATGGGCCCCACAATTTTAGAATATTTGGCTTGAAGCTCCAAATTTCAAGGAAAAGGTGGAGAGTTGGTAAGCTGAACAAAATCTGAATAGTTGGGTGGTTATAAGTTTATGGAGAAGCTTAAAGGGTTGAGGTCTTGTTTAGTGGCATGGAACAAAGAAACCTTAGGGAATGTGATATGAAAAATAGAACTTCATTGCTTAGATTGCTCAAATTGATAATAAGGAGGAACAAGGAAGGATGTCCCCAAAGCAAAAAAAAAAAAATGATAAGAGTTAGACTGAAAGCGGTCCCTGCCGAATTTAAATGAGGAACATATCCAGAACCAAAAGATGCAAAATTAGATGGTTAAATGAGGGGCATGAAAACACTCCCTTTTATCACAAATGGGTTTCATCTTGGCGGAATAGAGCCTTTACCTCTGCCCTCGAAAGTGACTTTGGAAGACTTCTAGCTATGGATAGAGAAATAGAAGATGAGCTTATTGACTTCAACTAGAAGTTATATACAGCAGATAATGGTCTTCGGTTTATGATGGACAGCATACTTGGGCTCTGCTAGATGATCATAGAAGCTCAAGGCTAGAAAGACCTTTTGAAGAGGATAAATTTTCAAAGCTGTCAAAGACTTGGGCAGCCTCAAATCCCCTGGCCCTCATGGGATGATTGGAGAGTTTTATGAAAAGTTTTGGAACATTTCGATACTACCCAAGAATTTTTTTCATACTCATGTCATCAATAGGTGCACAAATGAAACCTATGTTTGCTTAATCCCCAAGAAGAAGAAACTCTCAGAGACAATTATTTTTGGCCAATTAGTTTGATTTCCGCCTCGTATAAGATTATGGTTGAGAAGCTTGCTAAAAAAGTGTTGCTTTCCACAATCAGTATTGTAGCCCCTTATTCAAGAAAGGCAAATCTTGATGCTATCTTAGTGGCTTCCGAGATTGTTGAAGCCTAGAATGTGCCCAAGAAAAGTGGTTTCCACCTGAAGCTTGATCTAGAGAAAGCGTATGATAAGGTGGACGGTAGATTCCTTGTGACTTTGGAGTTGAAAGGTTTTGGATGGCTTTGGAGGAAGTGGATAAGAGGGAGTCTGAAGACCACAAACTCTTATATTTTGATTAATGGTATACCGAGAGGAAAGTTTTTGGCTACAAGAGGTATTGTATTAGGCTGGAGATTTTCAACATTTGTGGGTTGGTTCACGGTGAGTACGCTTCTTGGGCTTGGAGCTTTATAGTTGCTTGGAATTTGAAAAGTAAAACCAAGGTAGTTGGAAGTTGAGCCTTTAAAGCTCTTTTGCAGCAATGTGGAAGGAAAGGAATGCTTGAGCTTTTGAAGATAAGTCCTTTATGTCTTGATTTCTTTTGTAATTTGGTACAAAATACAGCTTCCTGGTGGATTTCTTTACATGCAAACTTATTTGTAATTACATTTCAATGATTATAAATTATTGGAAGGCTCTCTTTGTATAGGATTTTGGGAGTCTCTCTACCCCCGACCCTTAGGTTGTTCTTGTTCTTTTGGTGGAATATATTCCCTCTTTGGTTCTTGTAATAAATAAAAAATTACCCAAGATCATCTCTTACATCTATTAATCTTGAGGTCCAAAATCACTTCAAAGGAAAACAACCTATTCAAGTTCACAAAAGAGCGTTCCTTCCCCAAACAAAACAAGAGGGAATCATTAGCAAATTGAAGACGAAAAAGGAAAACTGACTCCCTCCCTACCTGAAAACGATCAACGCAACCCTTTTCCATACTAGTTGACACCAACCTGTTTGAGAACATCCACAGCTAGAATGACGAGAAAGGAGAAAGGGAATCTCCTTGCCTAAGTCACCTAGTAGCCCTAGTCCCTAGGTTTTCCATTAAGAAGGATGGAGAAATTAATCTTCTTGAACAACTCTACATCTAAGTTCTCCCTTTGAAGCCAAAGTCATTCTTTCTTACCAAGGGTCGTGTCCAAGAACTCTCAATCAACATGATCAAATGCCTTCTCAAAATCAATTTTGAAAATCATTCTTTTCCCTTCTCTATGGTCCTCAATTGCGTCATTGGCTATGAGCACTTGGTCTAGGATTTGCGCCCCAGCTACAAAAGCACCTTGAGAAATAGGGATAGTACTAGGAAGGATTTTCCTGAAACAGTTAGCTACAATGGCAATGTTCTTATAGATACTCATGACAAGACTACTAGGTCGGAAGTCCTTGACTATAGAGACTGTCTCCTTTTCGGAACAAGACACACGTCTCATCCGTAGGAAGAATCAATTACCACCCCCCACATAAAATTCATAGAAGAATCAACCACATTCTTGCATAAAATTCATATTAGAACCACTCTTCCCTAATCATTTTTACCCAAGGCCTCAAATTGTGCATCGACCCTTGATAATTTGTACTCAAGTCTCCATGACAAGTGGACTTTCACTATTTATACCAAGACCAGAAATACTTGCCTCAAGACTCATCATATCAACCGTCGACAATTTATACTTGAGGCCTCAACACCCAGTAGTGACACCATCCCTCAATCATTAACACCAAGGCCTTAATATTCACTTACTTTCCTTAAAACAATACCAACCATCAATCATTTATACTTGAGGTCATGATATTCTCCATACTCTGCTTTATCACAAACGCAAGGTCTTCTGACCCTTTTCACTTACCAGCTTGACAATTGCCCATATATGCACATCCTATACATGCTTTTTAGACCTGCTGCTCACGCTTTAAAACACAATCATCATGCTTAGTTTCAACATCACACCATGTTTAAGATCACAAGAGCGTAACTCAACATGACACATCAAAACACAATCCATTCAATACAGCATTCAATTCAATCACTTATATCAAACAAAGCATGCACCATACAAAACATACAAGGATACCAAAGCATATAGCAAATGGACTCCACAAATTCAAATTACTTACAACACGTCCTACGGCGCTTCTTCGTTGTTCTATCAATTCCTGAAACAATAAAGGAAAATGTTTGGAGTTAGAATTTGGTTCGAAATCTTTAATTGAAAATGCAAAGGTATTTAAGAAGGCTTACCAACTAGTTTTCACCCAATGTTGACTTTAAACCTTAACTTGATTAGTTCAAACCTAAATACAGAAGAGTTTCAAGAGTTAAAGCCTGATTTACAGCACTTAAGGGTTTAGAATGAGTCATATCCACTAATTCTTACCGAAAAAGCTCGGCACATTGCTGGTTTTTGTTCGAATGGGTACGTCTTCACAGATCATACTTCTGTTGACTACGGTTAATCCGATTAGAGGCTATTCGGAGCATGGGTCACAAAACTAGCGATTTGGAGTCCTTAGAGGGTGGTCTTCGATGCTATTCACGGCGTCGTGAGTTGGGTTGATGCAAAAAAATTGCCGCAGCTTCTTGGGTAGTCACCTTCAGGAGTCAATTGCGTCGTGGCTTCCGCTGAACGTGGAGTAGATCGCCACCGCAGTGGAAAACGCAAGTCGCCAGGGAGGAGCTAGAACAGTCCGGGGAAACCCTCGCCGTCGCTCGAAACCGGCGCTACCGAATTCGCTTCAAGGTCATGCGCCGCCGCCGCGAGTGCACTGCCGCTTAAGGTCTGATTTGTTGCTGTGCGTGGCTCGCAGAACTCGTGGGTCGTTTGTCACCCGGTCGCCCAGTCGCCCAAGAACGCACTGCCACTACTGAAACTGTCGCTCAGCTCGCTGTTTTCCGATAGCCTACGTCGTGGGAGAAGAAGGCTAGAATAATCACTCTTGTTATTGGCATAATTGATTTACTTCTAGATTATTTTTCTACTACTCAGTGCTTGAAGGATGGTTTGTTGAGCATATATGATCATATGCATGATAGACCGTACATTAACTCAAGCGATTGAACGTGTAATTCTCCTTGTACAGAATAATCAGTAGAAATGGATTAAGACTAGGATGAGAGTGTCAATTTAGTTAGACTATGACCTAGGATGAAAGGTAGATTGAGTGCATTAAAATCTTGAGAGATGATCAAAGGGTGTGGCCTAGTGCTTTTGGCCAATGTCAAGACTGCCAAACTACCTTAGAAATCTCGAAGAGCACCACGACAACCCTGGAAAATAAAGGTAACTTTTTGGGCTGATAACCGTTGGTACAATGTATGCAGAGCTTCCACATTACTTTCAACTTTGGTATAGTATCATTGAGCTAAGATATGAGGCTAGTTAGGAACGTGCTTCTTGATAGTTTTGTTGGATTACCCTACAAGGTAGATCCATTCTATAGGTGGGCGTTAATCATACAGGTAGTCAGTGAAGTTGGCACTTACAGGGGGTAGCACCCCCGATCTGGGTGACTACGAGCAAGCTAGCATTCACCATGTTGTCCCCACCTATTAGAGAGAGTTCTTTGAGGTAGTGCCTCAATATCAGATACTGGTATCATTGCGTAGGCTAAGTTAGCTATCCAAGTGTGTGCACAACAAGAGGGTTTCCTTCTAGGTCAAGGATGTGATGGGAGCCTATAAGTTGCTTATTGAGCCTATTTAATACTCACCCTCTTTTCCCTTTCTTTTACAAGTATTCATAGGGTGTCGATCGAGGTGGAGGAGTGTTTGAGAGTTATGAGGTTATAGAGAGAGTCGTTTCGGAAGGTTAGTCTTATTTTATTTTACTTCTATTTTTGTTTGTTTTCATTTTTCTTTTTAATCTCAATTTGAGTTTTGAAGTCTCAAAATTTGGATCGGGACACATTTGAATGATTCTTTTTATATATATATATATATATATATTGGTGGTTATAGTTGCCTCAATAATTCTCTGTGAATTGTTTTTGTTTCAAACCAATTTGATCTCTTTATAATCCAAAAGACACAAAGTAAATACACACAGGCCGACATACTATTCATGTATCTTAACAAAAGACAAACATGTACCTTAACAAAAACAAATTTCCATGCACCATACATAATCTCCGAGCTTATTTTTAAACTCAACAACAATATACTATTGCCAAATGTCACTCGTGCGCTCATTGGCCCAAATCGACATTAGACGAAATTATAAGACAAGAAGTGCCCTTATTATGGCTTC
Organism: Cucurbita pepo subsp. pepo; assembly: GCF_002806865.2. Lineage (NCBI taxonomy): Eukaryota > Viridiplantae > Streptophyta > Magnoliopsida > Cucurbitales > Cucurbitaceae > Cucurbita > Cucurbita pepo. The sequence goes on along the minus strand of NC_036639.1, from coordinate 9,222,975 downwards.
TAAGTTTTTAGCATCATGAACTAGAAAATGACCGGTACCATAAATCTCATGATATTGAATCCATGGAAGCTTTCGCACTATAAAGCGATTCAATTCAATAGGAACTATGCGGTCTTCACTGCCTTGCCACATATGAAAAGAGCCCTTGTTGTGAGGAAATGGATTGCTCAACTCCATGGGATCGAACTCCCATTTTCCAAAATTACACAATAAGTCTTTATGGATACATTCGTGTTCCCCTTGTTGTACTATATTGCACTAATTTTGGTTTGAAAAGAAAAAAAACCAAAACAAAAAAGGTTAGTTCATTAGCATAACTATGTCAAACATATTCATATTTTAATCATTTAGAGAATCATATAAATTACAAACCTATGGAAAAAGCAATAAATGGATATAATATATTTGTCTATAATAATACGACAAATATAATACATATGGTAAGTCGTAATGGATGGCAAATATCTAGATATTTGTTTATAATATGGTAAATTATAATTTATAACTAAATATTCTTAACGAAATGTACCATTAACCTTGTTGAAAAATACTACTTTTAAACTCGAACTTTACATAAAATTGATATTAAGTTTGAAAATTTTGATCCAAGAATGTGTATCAATTGCAAAGAAGATAAGTACCTTATCTGGACGTTCCATAAGCCTCTTTGTTATGACTAAATCAGAATTTGATAACATGTCCTCATTATCCAAATTTGGGAACCATTTTTGTGTCAACCACCAATACATCAACCAAGGTGTATAATATGCAATCCAAAACATACGTTTATATGATTGAGGATACTTTGCAAAACAACGCTGTGATAAATATGAAGGAAAGGAAGACCACCAAAAATTCACCGTAGGAACCACTAGGGAAGCACCCAAGAGTCTGCAAATAAAGCTCTATCAATATATTTTTACTCAAGAAAAAAAAAATCGATAATAGAGAAATAAATGTCAAAACACCTGTGTGGAATATAGTTCAAACAACCCCAAACAGCATACGCTCCAACCGAACATCCCATTACGTAAAATTTTGTGCCAAGCTCCAACTTGTCAGCTAATTCTTGAATGTCAAATGCCTCAGTTCTTACTGAACGTGATGGATATGGGTCACTCTCACAATGACCCGCTCTATCATAGATTACTATGTACAATTTAAGCTCCTCCATTCGTTCCTAAAATTAAAAACATATACATTTTAGTAATGTGTACGAAAATGAAGAGATTGATGAGTAAAAGAAGAGCGATAATGTAGTACTTGAGAGATAGGCAAATCCATATCTTTGCAGCTATAAAGGCCATGAGAAATAATGATCTTGTAACGAGCCTCCTCCTTACGAACTCCTAATTCTTTGTAGGCCAAATGCCTTCCATCACTGAGTTTTACTCTAGGTGAGCTCAGTGGAGGACCATTTGGTGATCCACATAGCTTTGGAGATGGAGGCTTCAAAAGTGCTACATAAACCCATCCAATAAAACCCATTGCAAATGCTACTCCGATCGCTATAATCATATTATTGCCTGCATAAACTAAAACTACATTCTCACGAGCTATATAATTTGTTCGATTGTAAAAGGAGATTACTTGAATGACTAACATAAAATTTTGAGTCAGCTACAAAATAAGGCATAAACGAAATAAACTTTGTAAATCGAGCTGAAAGAAAAAAAAACACAACACAAGATTGATAATCTAATTTCAAATTCATGAATTCATGCCTTTCTCAAAGTTGTCTGTGGCACCTTCACTTCTTCAGAAATTGTATAGAGTACAATAAATTATAAGCCTATATTTAGAGAATTTATAAGTTGAACAAAATGGATGACGATGAAGAAAAGAGATGGTGACAAGAATTTAAAATATTAAAAGATTTGAGAGCAACGTAGGAGTAAAGTGAAAAGTAGTTACTCTAAGTTTTGTATTGTTCCTAAAATTGAATGGCATGGTTGACATCTCGAGTATCTTACATTTTGCATTAATTTGAAGATCCCCTAAAAAAAGACTCATCAATACACACAAATAATATATTAAAAATTATATAAATTTTCCTATTAATATCGATCATATTTTCATCAATGTACTCATGAATTAAACATTTTAATATAGATCACTTGATTATATACTGACGTGTGAGAATCGTTATATACACAATTAAAATTTTAATAGTTAAAGGGAGAGTTACAAAAAATTTAAAACATTTAACGGTAGATACCTCTAAGTATGTAGTACATATACTCAATCTCATCCTATTTTTTTCTCTTCTCAATCTTGTTCTTTGTCTCTTTCTAACATGCAATACCAACCATTTATTCTCTCTCTTACATGCACACCATGACCCAAATTTTACGGCTCAAAATTTGAATCAAGACTAAAAGACAAAAATGAAAACAAAATAAATAAATCAAAATAAAGTTAACAACACCAAATTTAAATACAAAACTAAAATCCAATAAAGAAATGATGTTCTTGAGATAGGATTGCAATATATAAAACTCAAACACAAAAACGAACTAACGCTCTGGAATGACCTCTTTTATGACCGCACAGTTCTCGAACTGGTAGCCTATGATCACTTGAAAAAGAAAGGAAAATGGGAAAGAGTATATAAATACACATAGTGAACAACTTACGTGTAGGCTCTTATCGCATCCATAACCTAGTAGGTGACTGCTGGCTTTACTCTAGAATCTAGGTAACCGATATCCGAAGATGACGGGCTACCTCCATAGACTCTATATCAGGTGAAGACAACATGGTGAGTGCTAGCCTCCTTGTCATCCATGGTAGGTTAGCTTGTGAACCCATCCCACAAGCCATGTAGTCGCCCAGGGTTGGGAGACGCTACATGCAAGTTCTACTGGCTACCTGCATGATCAAAGTCCTCCCACAAGATAGATTATCTATATGGGTAACCACTAACTATCCTATGATTAACGCCTTACCACAAGAAAAATCCACCTTGCAAAGTAATCCAACAAACCACCAAGTCACACCTCTCTAACCAGCCTCACATCTAGCTCAACAATATTGTATCGGAGTGGGAAGGAAAGTGGAAGACCTTCATACAATATACTCACTACTATCGCCCTAGGAGAACTACTTTTGTCATTCTTGGATGTTGTGGAGGTCTGCTAGGTTATTAAGGGTGTCCAGTTAGTTTAAATTCCTTCTCTCGTTTCTAGGACATTTGGGGTTACCTCCTCGGGCTAAACCAATTTGGGTGCACACAAGTCTAAACCTCTAATTGCTCACGATCTTAGGGTGTAAGGTCTACTTGAAACATATTAACCTAGGTCAACATATAAACTGCAGTAGTTGTAGTGCCCTAATCTTAACTGAGTTCTCTCGTGCATGCTTTGCTAGGGAAATATTTCAATCTTTCACCTAAGCATATAGTCCATGATATAAACTTCACCATAGTCATATTTAAGAACCGAGGAGGTCTATTGGATTCCTAGGGTAGCTAGGTGGTTTAACACGGACTTTTGACTCCAGGTTGCTCTAATTTTACTCCTCGATTCTTTCTTAGTCTTAGAGTACTAGGGTCTAGCCCTCTGACCGTCGCTCGCGATATTCTCTGTCTACTTGATGCATCTTGACCTAGGTCATCATCTAATCAACTTAACCCTACCGCCCTAGCTTTGTACAGATAAACACTCTCTGCAGGAAAAATACAGAGTCAAATACCTAGAGCTAAATCATATTATATCATAAAAACATACAAGCAAACAAGCTCAATAGGGAGATAATATATCTTAATAACTCAAAGAATAGCTCATCATTCTTTTTAATACAACAGGAAGCATATAAAGCAACATTCATCATAAATATTACTATAAGGGGTATTTTTGTGTTTTGTTACATTATGCCTAACATACTCATTGATATTGCCAACTCCTACATAAGTTATGCATATTCTCTTTTTAGCTTTTTCATAATACACAAAAATATCACACTTCTCATAAATTTCACCCTAAGGCTTAATCGTAATTTTATCATAACATTCATACAATACATATCCAAAAGTACCTTTTCAAGTCCTTAACATGCATTTTTTTGCATTTTCTAACAACCTAAGGTAAGGGTACTCGCATGCTAGCATGTCCTAGCGATCCTTACAAGTATTACTTGCTTAAAGTCAGTGTGGTTACTTCTAGGTTTGTCGTGTGCCTTCTTAAGTATGATTTATCACCAAGGAGGTGTCCAAAAATTTCAAATTTCCTTTGGTGGTATCTAATTCAGATCAAAATAAGGTTAGCAGTAGAATTGAGATGAGAAACTGACAAACGGACATCGAATGGGTGAAAAATAAGATCTCCACGCACGTCCACGCGCCTCAACTATGTGCAGTTGGCTCGGTCAATGCAGGTAGACTCTGACTTCGATCCTCGACAAATGCAACCCTTTATCTCAATTTTTTTTAGATTGACAAGTGGCATGTTTGAAGATATGCGGCGAGATCGGCTCTGGTCGGGCGATCTATTCAAGTTCTCGGTTCGGTGTAGAGTACCGATTTACATGCGATTTTTGAATTAATTTTGGGTACGGGTCTGAATACATGTCATCGCTTGCAGCCTCGTGCATATTCCCACTCTCTAACAGATACGTGTCCCAGCAAGAGCTCAAGAGCATTTCGTCATTCGCCGACTGACACGTGACGTCCTTCTTTCTCCCTTGCACACGATTTCTAGATTTCGATTACCAATTTGGTTTATTTTCGCTTTTATAACTCTCAATTCTTAATTCAAAATGAATTACTTCCTTCCCTCTCTAGAGTAGAGCTCTACTCCAGCTATTTAAATATGATTTTTATAGATTTTTGGGCTAATCAAATTCTTAATAATTGCATTCAAACTTTCAAAAAAAAAAAATACGTATATTTATTGAAGACAAAGGTCGAAAGAGGTAGAGGGCAAAGAATCGAGACGTCATCTTGGATAAGTTTTTTTTTTTTAGAAACCCTTGAACGTTTAGAAGATATCCACCTAGGATTTCATGTTGAGCAAACATACGAGATTTGAGGAGGGTCAGCGGGTGTCGGCAATGAAATCCGGAGAGGAAAATCAAAAGTGAAAGCAATCCGACGAGCAAAGAGGTCAAGGAAAGAGAAATCAAAAAATCAGGAGAAGAGGGGGTGGCGCAAGCCCCCCGATTATATATGTTTGAACATACAATGAGACGACACATGTTGAATGTGATTATGTATGTGTACTGAAACGCATATACACTATCCTATGATTGAAATTTATGATTAGGTTTCCATGTTTAGATCATTATGTTATGTCTTCACTACATATGCTACGATGTTAGAGTTACACGAGGACGGTCAGGGGTTCTCCAACTAACTCCTAACTGTAAATTTGACTTAATTGTCACTGGTCCAAATAACTATACAACTTGCCTATTTTATTGTTGATGGTACCCCGTGGGGACTCCTAGAAATTTTGCTAGTTAATTTCCCATTAGTGAACCTGTTATGCATGGCAGGGGTTCATAATGGTACATTAGAGTTGGTCGATAGCTTATCATTCATCATGTGAGTTAGTGGTTATATGAGGATGATTAGGGGTTCACCATCTAACCCCTAGTCCTAAACCTGGCTCGATTTTTAGGGGTCCGTATAACTACAAAACTGACCTATTTTATTGTAGATAGTACTTAGTGAGGACTTATAGGAAGTTCGCTAGTTAGTTTTCTTTAAGTGAACCTATCACGAGTGGTGGGGTCCACAGTAGTACACTTGAGAGTTGGCCGAATACTAGAATGGATGAACCTTAAGCATCAAGGTCGCACCTCGAGGACGTAGAGATATGATGATGATGAGAGACTAGCATAAATGACTTACCAGGAAACGTAGAGAACTTGAGAATATTCCGAGGGCTGGAGGTCCAATTTGGACCAAGAATAAAAAAAATAGAATGAGTGAACCTAGGGGTAGCCTAGGAGGTGCCTATATTGGGGAATGAATTCCCAAATGAGAATAAGACACCGAACGAGTTAACTAGGATAAATAAAACTTGATAACGAACTATGAACTATCAGCAAGTTGCTTAATGAGTATATTTTATATATTCATTCCTGCTACTTTAACTTTCTTTCAGATGAAGCACGATGGAGTAGATGCGGTGAAAGCGCACACGAGCTAGGGTCTATGGAGTTTTGGGCTAGATCGATGTGTGCCCCATTGATATGTTTTCTTTATAAAACCTTTGTGTTTTTGTATTTCTGGATTTTACGAACTATATGTGTCATGTTCTTTTGTGTATGCATCTCCTTGTAGAGAATAAGTAGTAGAAACTGATTAAGACTAGGGCGAGAGCGTCAATTTGGTTAGACTATGACCTAGGATGAAACGTCTTTAATAGATCGAATGCATTAAAATCATGAGAGATGATTAGAGGGTGTGGCCTAGTGCTTATGACCAATCAAGACTCAAGAAATTGAAATTGACGAACCCTGGAGACGTGAATCCATGTCAAGACTGCCAAACTACCCTAGAAATCTAGAAGAGAACCACCACAACCGTGAAAAATAAAGATAACATCTTGGGCCGATAACATTTGGTATAGTGTCTGCGGAGCTTCACATCTCTTTCTACTTTGGTATAGTATCGTTGAGCGAAGACATGATGCTAGTTAGTACGTCCTTCTCGATAGTTGTGAGAGTCCCACGTTGGTTGGGGAGGAGAACAAAACACCCTTTATAAGGGTGTGGAAACCTTCCCTTAGTAGCGTTTAAAGAGGACAATATCAACTAGCAGTGGGCTTGGGCCGTTACAATAGTTTTGTTGGATTACCCTACACGAAAAATCTGTCCTATGGGTGCGTGTTGATGATGCAGGTAGTCAGTGGAGTTGACACGTACATGGGGTAGCGCCCTCGACCTGGGTGACTACGAGCATGCTAGCATTCACCATGTTGTCCCCACCTATTAGAGAGAGTTCTTTGAGGTAATGCCTCAATATTGGACACCGATACCATTTTGTAGGCTAAATTAGCTACCCAAGTATGTGCATAACAAGAGAAATACACCTAAAACCTAGAGTAAAACTCATGGTCTCCTTCTAGGTCAAGGATGCAATGAAAGCCTATAAGTAAGCTCCTTGTATATACTCATCCTCTTTTCCCTTTCTTTTTCAAGTATTCGTAAGTTGTCGATCGAGGTGGAGGAGCGTTTGAGAGCTGTGCCGTTATAGAGAGGGTCGTCCGTTTCGAAGGGTCAGTATGTCTTTGTATATAACTTTTGGTACTTTTGTCTTCATTTGATTTTTAGCCTATAAGTAAGCTCCTTATATATACTCATCCTCTTTTCCCTTTCTTTTTCAAGTATTCGCAAGCTGTCGATCGAGGTGGAAGAGTGTTTGAGAGCTGTGTGTCACGGTCATGCCTGTCTAGGGCATGTTGCCCATGGCCGCATGCCCATGACAAGCCAAACCCTTGTCATGTCTTTTCATTCTAGTGTTTTTCCTTTTGTAATTCTAGAGCGTATGACACCTCAAGAAAATCATGTCTAGGCCTGCCAGAACTAAAATGGCCCAGAATGTACTATAGGGGGATATGACTAGTTGTCAACTTCTCCCTACCCAAGGTTATATATGCTAAGCCGTTGTTATCTTTCTCTTGCTTGCTTATATAACGTCTCTTTCTAAAATCTCTCTTTCAAAAATCTCTCTCTCTCCTCGTTTTCTAAAACCTTCTTTTAAAACCGAGGCTAGAGGCTCGACCGTACGTCGCTTGGCCGTAGGCGACGCAAGAACAAATTGGCTTAACTCACTTGTCGCTGGAAAGTGAGTGCCGCACAATCGCTAGTCCGCTGCCTTCGAAAGTGCGATTGTGTCAAGTGGTATCAGAGCTTTGTTAGCTCCGTAACGTCATACAGACCGAAATCATGTCGACGACAAAGTCGACACCCAAAGCACAAGCCGATCGGCTTACGCTAATAGAGGAGGAAATGCTGTTCCTCAAAGAAGTCCCTGACACCCTCCGTTTCCTGGAAACACGGGTGACCGAACTGAGTGAGAAAGTCGTCCAAGTCGACGCAATGGGCAACCGCCTAGATGGGTTGCCAATCGCAGAACTGCTGTTTCGAGTGACCTCGCTCGAAGAAAGAGTTGCTCCTACGAGCAGCCCAAAACCGTCTGATAGTCCGGATAGCTCTGTCGCACACAAAGAGGGACGTGGCGAAGAGTTCGACATACTACAAAACACAATGATGAGTTTGTTCAATGGATTGGCTGATGAATTCAGATCAACAGTCGACGACCTCCAAGAAAGGATGTCCGCCATGAGCACTCGAATTGAAGTTACCATGAAAGCCGTGGAAGGTGTCACGGCTGGACAAACTAGTACAGGATCCAACAAACTAAGGTTCCCAGACCCTAGAGCCTTCAAAGGGAATCGGGACGCCAAAGAGTTGGAGAACTTCATCTTCGACGTCGAACAGTACTTCAAAGCCACAACGGCTTGTACCGACGACAAGAAGGTGACTGTAGCTGCGATGTATCTCGTAGACGACGCCAAACTGTGGTGGCGTACGAAGGTGCAAGACATCGAGGATGGATTGTGCACCATTGACTCATGGGAGGACCTCAAGAGAGAGTTGAGGGAACAATTCCTCCCCGAAAATGCAGGACACATAGCAATGGAGAAAATAGTAGCCCTGAAACACACTGGAAACATACGGGACTACGTCAGACAATTCTCAACCCTGATGCTGGATATCAGGGGTACAGCAGAGAAGGACAAGGTGTTCTTCTTTATAAATGGTCTACAACCGTGGGCCAAAACAAAGATACATGAGAACAGGGTCCAAACCCTAGCTGCCGCAATGGCCTGCGCCGAGAGACTCGTGGACTGTGGGAACGAAGCAGGATCCCAAAGAAGAGCGACACCAGCCCCAAACAATGGGGGCAAACCATACCGACCACCAGGCCATCGAAATGGAAGCCCCAACAGATCGAATGGATGGACGGATAGACCTCCTCAGAACAATCAAGCGGGGACATCTCGAGGGCCTTACCACCAAAAGAACCACCCGACGACGCCTTTGCAATGCATGCTGTGTAAAGGCCCCCACAAGGTATCCTACTGTCCTCATCGGGCCTCTCTCACTGCACTCCAAGTGTCCATTCAAGAGAGCAATGAGGCAAGGGTCGAGACTTTGCTAGACAAGAAGGAAGATCACGACAACCCCCGAATGGGCGCACTCAAATTCTTGTCAGCCCTCCAACGGAAAGTCGAACCGAAGGAGATAATAGAGAAAGGGCTTATGTTCGTAGATGCCACCATAAACTCTCGACTGAGCAAGAGCACTCTGATAGACTCTGGAGCAACCCACAACTTCATTGCTGATCAAGAAGCCAGAAGATTGGGACTCACCATAGGAAAAGACCCGGGGAAAATGAAAGCTGTCAACTCCGAGGCCTTGCCTATTGTGGGAGTTTCCAAAGGAGTCCCCTTCAAAATAGGGGATTGGACTGGAGAGCTAGACCTTGTCGTGGTTCGCATGGACGACTTCGATGTGGTACTTGGGATGGAGTTCCTCCTAGAACACAAGGTCATCCCAATGCCATTGGCAAAATGCTTGGTGATCACCGACCGTAACCCCACAGTAATACCTGCAAGCATCAAGCAACCAGGTAATCTTCGGATGATCTCGGCCATACAGCTGAAAAGGGGACTCGCACGAGAGGAACCTACCTTCATGGCCATACCACTGATAGAAGAGGCAACCACCGAAGAGACTGTCCCAGAGGAAATCAAGGAAGTATTAGACAACTATACCGACATAATGCCAGAGAGTCTACCACAAACACTACCACCTCGTCGAGGCATTGACCACGAAATCGAACTCCTCCCCGGGGTTAAGCCGCCAGCGAAGAATGCATACCGGATGGCTCCACCCGAGCTAGCCGAATTGAGGAAACAACTAGACGAGTTGCTGAAGGCGGGATTCATTCGCCCGGCAAAGGCCCCTTATGGAGCCCCCGTACTATTCCAGAAGAAGAAGGATGGGACGTTGCGTCTGTGCATAGACTATAGAGCCTTAAATAAGGTGACAGTACGCAACAAATATCCTCTGCCGATAATATCCGACTTGTTCGACCAACTTCACGGGGCCAAGTACTTCACGAAGTTGGACTTGCGATCAGGATATTATCAAGTACGTATTGTCGAAGGGGACGAACCCAAGACAACGTGCGTAACAAGATATGGGGCCTTCGAATTCCTAGTAATGCCCTTTGGCTTGACAAACGCCCCAGCTACGTTCTACACGTTGATGAACCAGGTTTTCTACGAATACCTGGATCAGTTCGTCATAGTATACCTCGACGACATTGTTGTTTACAGCACAACCCTCGAGGAACACAAAGTGCACTTGAAGTTAGTGTTTGACAAGCTCCGGCAGAACCAGCTGTATGTGAAGAAGGAGAAATGTGCATTCGCACAAACATGCATCAACTTCCTTGGACATGTCGTCAGATGTGGACAAATCAGTATGGATAGCGACAAGATAAAAGCTATCCAAGAATGGAAGGTTCCTACTTCCGTATCTGAGTTGAGGTCCTTCTTAGGACTAGCCAACTACTATAGGCGGTTCGTCGAAGGGTTTTCACGACGAGCCGCCCCATTGACAGAGCTGTTGAAGAAAGACCACCCTTGGTCGTGGTCGAATGATTGTCAAATGGCCTTTGAAAATCTGAAAACAACCATGACGAGGGGTCCTGTCCTCGGGTTGGTTGACGTCACAAAGCCATTTGAAGTGGAAACCGATGCTTCCGACTTTGCTCTCGGTGGGGTCCTTATTCAAGAAGGCCACCCCATCGCTTACGAAAGTCGAAAGCTCAACGATGCCGAACGAAGATACACTGTCTCCGAGAAAGAAATGCTGGCTGTAGTCCATTGCCTTCGAGTCTGGAGACAGTATCTCTTAGGATCGCAGTTCGTAGTGAAGACGGATAACAGCGCCACTTGCCACTTCTTTGATCAACCAAAATTAACAGCAAAACAAGCCCGGTGGCAGGAGTCGTTGGCTGAATTCGACTTCAAGTTCGAACACAAAGCGGGAAAGAGTAATCAAGCAGCCGACGCGCTGAGTCGGAAGGGCGAACATGCGGCCCTGTGCATGTTAGCCCATATTCATTCAAGTAAGATCGACGGATCGATGCGCGACATCATCAAAGAACACTTACACAAAGACCCATCGGCCAAAGTTGTTGTCGAACTAGCTAAAGCTGGAAAGACACGGCAGTTTTGGGTTGAGGGGGACCTCCTGATAACCAAAGGAAACAGATTGTACGTCCCAAGAACGGGGGAACTGAGGAAGAAGCTCATTTAGGAATGTCATGATACCTTATGGGCCGAACACCCGGGGTGACAAAGAACATACGCCTTAATAAAGAAGGGGTACTTCTGGCCAAACATGCGAGACGACATCATGCAATACACCAAGACGTGCCTCATCTGCCAACAGGATAAGGTCGAGAAAGCCAAAGTCTCTGGACTCTTGGAACCTCTACCTGTGCCAACAAGACCCTGGGAAAGTGTATCTCTGGACTTCATAACACACCTCCCAAAGGTCGGGGAATATGACGCCATCTTGGTTATTGTGGACCGGTTCTCAAAATATGCGACGTTCATCCCCACTCCCAAATTATGCTCGGCGGAACTCACAGCCCAACTGTTTTTCAAACACGTTGTAAAGTTATGGGGCATTCCGTCGAGCATCATCAGTGATAGGGATGGCAGATTCATTGGGACATTCTGGACTGAGTTATTCGCTTTCTTGGGAACAACCTTGAACATCTCCTCGAGTTATCACCCTCAAACCGATGGACAAACAGAACGGTTCAACTGCTTGCTCGAAGAATACTTACGTCACTTCGTCGACGCTCGCCAAAAGAACTGGATACAATTGTTAGATGTCGCCCAATTTTGCTTCAATTGTCAAACAAGCTCGTCTACAGGGAAGAGTCCCTTTGAAATTGTAAGTGGACGACAACCGGCCTTACCCCATATTATTGATCATCCTTATGCAGGAAAAAACCCTCAAGCTCACAACTTTACAAGAGAATGGAAGCAGACGACAGATATAGCCCGAGCATATTTAGAGAAGGCTTCCAAGCATATGAAGAAATGGGCGGACAAGAAGCGTCGCCCCCTTCATTTCCGTGCAGGAGATCAAGTCCTTATCAAGCTGAGACCAGAACAGATCAGATTTCGTAGCCGAAAGGACCAGAGATTAGTTCGTAAATACGAAGGCCCGGTTGAAGTCCTTAAAAAGATTGGGGCTACCTCCTACCGAGTTGCACTCCCCGCATGGATGAAAATTCACCCCGTCATTCATGTGAGCAACTTGAAGCCCTATCACCCTGATCCAGACGACGACCATCGAAATACAACCACAAGACCGAGCATCGATCTGAAACAAAAAGAAACAAAGGAAGTGGAAGAGATCCTAGCCGACAGGGTTAGGAAGATAGGAAGACCTGTACGGACGATTCGTGAATTCCTTGTCAAATGGAAGAATCTCCCTACAGAGGAAACAAGCTGGGAACGCGCCGAAGATCTGAACTCCGCCGCCACCCACATCGCAAGGTATGAAAGTAGTCGGTTGACGGGGACGTCAACCAATTAGGTGGGGGAGGATGTCACGGTCATGCCTGTCCAGGGCCTGTTGCCCATGGCCGCATGCCCATGACAAGCCAAACCCTTGTCATGTCTTTTCATTCTAGTGTTTTTCCCTTTGTAATTCTAGAGCGTATGACACCTCAAGAAAATCATGTCTAGGCCTGCCAGAACTAAAATGGCCCAGAATGTACTATAGGGGGATATGACTAGTTGTCAACTTCTCCCTACCCAAGGTTATATATGCTAAGCCGTTGTTATCTTTCTCTTGCTTGCTTATATAACGTCTCTTTCTAAAATCTCTCTTTCAAAAATCTCTCTCTCCTAGTTTTCTAAAACCTTATTTTAAAACCGAGGCTAGAGGCTCGACCGTACGTCGCTTGGCCGTAGGCGACGCAAGAACAAATTGGCTTAACTCACTTGTCGCTGGAAAGTGAGTGTCGCACAATCGCTAGTCCGCTGCCTTCGAAAGTGCGATTGTGTCACTGTGCAGTAGGGGTGTACACCCAACCCGGAAACCTGAAAACCTAACCCGACCCAACCCAAAATATAAGGGTTGGGTTGGATCCATTTTTTTTAACCCGATCTGATTTGGGTTGGGTTCGGGTACCAAAAGAAAATGATTGGGTCAACCCGGCCTAACCCAAAAATATTATAAAAAAAAAATTAAAGCCCAATCTACAGTTTGTCACCAAAGCCCAAGCCCAAACCCAACGTGACATTTCACAACCATTTCTCTACCCCTCTCTCCTATGGGCTGAGTTCTTGGCAGCAGCACTCTTCCTCTTCAAGAATGGCTCTTATTTTAAATTTTTACACAAATCCTATCCATACCTGTCTACAATTCATTTTACTCTGCAATCCATTCGTTTGCAATTCATTTCATTCTGCCATCCATTCCTTTGCAATCATCTCCTCTCCTCTGCAATTCATTTCAATTCATTCCTCTGCAATTCATTTCAATCCACTGCAATTCATTTCAAGCCATTCTATTGCAATTCATTTCAATCTATTCCTCTAAATATAAATCTCTCTCGATACTTAGTCTCTCACAAGGAATTTGATCTCAATAGCATTCGTTTGCAATTCATTTTTTTCTCGCGCGCCGTCTTTCTCTCTTTAGTCTCCTGAAATGCTATAACGAGTAAGCTTTTTCTCTTTTTGTTATATCCCCTTGCAAAAACTGATTGTATATTTTAACCTTATGCATTCTATGATAATTGTTCACGTTGAGTTAAATGTTTGAATCATAATAGTTCTATTTTACTTTTTATAGATGGAAAACAATAGTGCAATGGTATGTGTAAGTAGCTCTAGTAATTATAATGCATCGAAACCACTATTGGCTACCCAATCTGAATTTAAGAAGAAGAAACCCAGTAAATCAATCGTGTGGGATCACTTTACAAGATTAGAGAACAATAATAAGAGGTGCAAGTGCAACTATTGTTCTAAGGCGTATGCTTGTGATACTAATTCTTGTGAAACTAGCACGTTATGGAAGCACTTAAAAAATCAGTGTAGGAAGTACACATATAAGGTGGAGGACAAAGGACAAACCACTCTAAGTTTTCAACGTTCAATAAATGGAAAGGGTGGGAGTAATATTGTTACTTCATTGTTTAGTCAAACAAGATGTAGAGCAGCATGTGTCAAGATATAATTATGGATGAATTATCATTTAAATTTGTAGAGAATGAGGGTTTCAAATTGTTTTGTAGTGCATGTCCTAAGTTTGACCCTCTGTCAAGGTAACCATTGCGAGAGATATATTTCAGTTCTATCTAGAAGAAAAAAAGAAGTTGAAAGATTTTTTAGTCCGTCATTCCAAGAGGGCTTGTCTTACCACTGACACATGGACTTCGTTGCAAAACATTAGTTACATGTTAATCACCGCACATTTTATTGATTTAGAATGGAATTTACATGAAAGAATTCTCAACTTTTGTCAAGTTTAACCACAAGGGAGAGACTATTGGCAAGATTATTGAGAGTTGTTTATTGGAATGGAGAATCGATAAGGTTTTCTCTTTCACAGTTGATAATGCAAGTTCCAATGATATAGCTATTTCATATATTATGAGAAGGCTTAGAAGTTGGAATTCACTTGTCTTAGATGGAGAAATATTACACATGAGATGTTGTGCTCACATAATTAATTTGATTGTGAATGAAGGGCTTAAGAAATGCATGACTCCATTTCTAATGTTCGCAATGCCGTGAGGTATGTTAGATCATCCCCCAAGAGATTGACAAAATTTAAAGATCGTGTTGAACAAGAAAAAATTAAATGTAAAGAACTTGTTTGTTTGGATGTGGCGACTCGTTGGAATTCCACTTATTTGATGCTTGATCATTTGAACTCTGCTTTAAGTAACATGAGTTCAAATATGAAAGATAAGTATGACAAATATTGGGCCTCAGTGGAAAGAATTAATAAGTTGATATTCATAGCAGTGGTACTCGATCCTCATTCCAAATCGGATTATATATCATTTTGCTTTTCAAATATTTATGAAGATGCTATGGCTAAAGTGATGGTGGATGGCATAAAAAATTATTTAATTCATTTGTATGATTACTACAAGTTTTATGATAATGCTTAAGATCATCATCAATCTCAATCAAGACTCACTTCTAAGTCCATGAGTATGGAGATGGACACAATTGATGAAGAGAATTTGAGTGGTTCAATATTAGTATTATCAAGGTACAAACGAAGAAGAGAAGAGCAACATTCACTTGAGTTAAAGAATGATGTGGATTGATATTTATCTGACCCTAGTGAAGAACTTGATGATAATTTTGATGTTTTAGCATGGTGGAAAGCAAATGAGTTTAAGTATAGAGTTTTATCGAAAATTGCCCAAAATGTTTTGGCCGTTCCAGTGTCGACTGTATCTTCTGAATCAGCATTTAGTACGGGTGGGGGGATTCTTGATTCTTTTAGGAGTTCTTTGACACCTAAGTGGAAGCTCTGATATGTATACAAAATTGGATCGGTAGAAAATCAGTTTCGTTAGATATTCCTCAACAACTTGAAGATTTGGAGATTTGTTCTAAGAATAATTATTTTTAGATGTAAATAAAATATTTGAAGTTACACTATGCTTTATCTAAACAATCTTAAAATAGTACTAACTTTCAAGATGCTATTTTTCTTTTGTAGAAATTAAGAATGCAAGAGAGGGTTGGACAATTTAAATTTTTTAAATATTTTGTTAAATGTTGTAACTTTGGAATTAATTCATCCAATATTCTTTACATATTTATAAGTGAATTTTTAGGCATTTTGTTGTATTGTGAATGTAGATAATTTAATTAAATATGGTAACTTTAGAATTAATATATTTATAGGTGATAATATAGATGCAATAGAGAGTTATATTTTTGATCTAGAACTTAGAGGTAGTAATTGTTTTATCATTTTAGGTTATAAAAATTAAATTTTTTAAATTTTTTTTGGACCAACCCGAACCCAACCCGAAAATAGAGGGTTGGGTTGGGTTATAAATTTTTTTGGGTTGGGTTACTAATCCAACCAACCCGAACTTTTGGGTTGGGTCAAAAAAATCCTCTAACCAAATCCAACCCGGACCATGTACACCTCTACTGTGCAGTTATAGAGAGGGTCGTTTTGAAGGGTTAGTCTTCATTTTGGTACTTTTGTCTTCATTTGATTTTAATTTTACAACATCTTTTT
This sequence comes from Cucurbita pepo subsp. pepo, assembly GCF_002806865.2. Lineage (NCBI taxonomy): Eukaryota > Viridiplantae > Streptophyta > Magnoliopsida > Cucurbitales > Cucurbitaceae > Cucurbita > Cucurbita pepo. The sequence goes on along the minus strand of NC_036639.1, from coordinate 9,206,640 downwards.
ATTTTATTTTACTTCTTTGTTTATTTTCATTTTTCTTTTTAATTTCGAAATTTGAATCTTGACAGAGTTTGGTGGGAATGAATTATTATTATTACTATTATTATTATTATTATTATTATTATTTATTTATTTATTTATTTTTGTTGGAAAAGGTGGGTTAAACTTTAGTTTCTCTATATATTATTTTGTGTTGTTATAGTTACCTTGAATAATTCTCTATGAATTGTTTTTCTTCAGACCACTTTGATCAACTTTACATGATCTCAGACACACCTCTAAAAAACACAAAGTAAATACAGACATACTAACATGTATCTTAACAAAAGACAAACTATGTACCTTAACAAAAACAAACTTCCATACCCAACAAAATCTCCCTGACATTATAACTAGAGCTTACTTTTAAAGAAATTATGAGACGAGAAGTGCTCTTAGTATGGCTTCTAAGTTTTTAGCATCATAAACTAGAAAATGACCGGCATTAGAAATCTCATGATACTGAATCCCTGGAAGCTTTTGAGCTATAAAGCGATTCAATTCAATAGGAACTATGCGGTTTTCACTGTCTTGCCACATATGAAAAGAGTCCTTGTTGTCAGGAAATGGATTACTCAACTCCATGGGATCCAACTCCCATTTTTCAAAATTACACAATAAGTCTCTATGGATACATTCGTGTTCCCTTTGTTGTACTATGTTGCACTAATTTTGGTTGGAAAACAAAAAAACCAATTAGTTCGTTAGCATAGTTATGTCAAACATATTCATTTTTTAAATAAAATTGATCAAAATGAAAACCCATTAGTTGGTTAGCATACATATGTCAAACATATTCTTTTTTTAAAATAAAATCGATCAAAATGGTGTTTAGTTACTACTTTTAAACTCAAAACTTTACATAAAATTGATATTAAGCTCGAAAAATTTGATCTAAGAGTGTATCAATTTGGAATATATTTTTCAAACAACCCAAACTCCATATGGATTACTCAACTCCATGGTCGTTCCCCTTGTCGTACTATGTTGCACTAATTTTGGTTGGAAAACAAAAAAACTAATTAGTTCGATAGCATAGTTATGCCAAACATATTCAGATTACTCAACTCCATGGGATCGAACTCCAACCTCAAACAACATACCTTCTTTCTCGCGTGAACATCTCTATAGGTTGTCAAGAAGGCCGCAACATGGGGTCCTGTGTGTATTTTCGCGTTTTGCATTTTCTTCTACTTAAACCTAAGACATTGTCAAGTAGATGTTTTAACCAATTGAGCTAATCAACTTGACTTTTAATAAAATTGGCTCCTCTACAATGATATACCATGGGTGGATTAAACTAGACTCTGATACCACTTGTTATCTTTGACTTAGCGATTGTGAGGAAATCGTTACGGAGGAAAAAGCCGAAGAAATTGAGAAGAAAATAACGGAAAAACGAAGAGAGAGATAATATTTGCGCTAAAGACCCGATGATCTTATTTCTCATTCGGTTGGATATTTAAATAACAAATTTAATCTTAAAAAAATGGAAAGGAGTGGGCAACCTAAGCGCTTACACTCGACATGGACTTCCCACCCACTTTAATTGTGCCCGGTTTAACATAAAATAGTTACCTAAAAAATAGTAACTAAAACGGAATGATTTTCAACCTACGCATTTATCTAACAGACAACTTCTTATACGAAATGAATGACCTATAATATAGGTTCAGGCACTACCTCACAAGAGTCTGATGATACAATATGGTGGATTCTAGTATGAACATCATCCAAGGTTGGTTGGTTGGTGCATCCCTCAAAACCATAGGATCACCTATACTTGGAGGATGCGATTCTTGTGTCTGGACCCTGGGTTATTTGATGTGGTCCCACGCTCCCCTCTCAAAAACGAGTTTACAGCATAGTCTTTGTGACTACTTATATGGATGACGCATGCCTTCCCAAATTAGATTTTTCGGGTGATAGGATATCCAAAATTTATCAAATTTTTCTAGTAGGGCTATTCGAAGAAATATTAGGGTTAGTATCAAAATCAAGACAAAAAAGAAAAAAAAAGAAAAAAAAGAAAAGGACAAACGGAGGTCAAATGAAGCAAAAAGAAGTAACTCACGTGCTACATGTACCCACACCTGCGAGAAGGGTTGTTCATGCATGTGCACCGATGTGCTTAAATGGAGGATTTCGCACGCTTCCTACTTGATATGTGGTGCAATTTTGTTGGTGAGTGCATGAACATTACTAGGTTACTTGGAGCACGTTGCACCTCATTATCGAGTTACTTGATCGTTATGGTAATATTATTGGGCGTTAAAGAGTGAATGATAACCCTATAAGACGTTGTTAGATCTGAGTTACAGTGTTTTGATATGGTGGTGAGGCTGAGAGAAATCAGGTGATTGCTCATTGGTCTTAGAAAGGCAGAAAATTGATGTGGCAGAGTGCGAGAATTCCCACCCATAGTAGTAGGCCAAGCAGCATATGTGCAAATCACATAGTAGCTTTCCATGATCATATTTCTACATACCAAGCAGCATTTGTGTAGTTCACAAAATTAGTTCATTCAGGCAAAGGCGACTACTACAGAAATTAAGCACTCTTTGAACAAGCCATTACCTCAGGAGAGTTTTGGATAAGTTAATATGTCGAGAGATAAGATCTACTAACCTTAAGAGAGAAGTTATGGAGGACATGGTTGCAAGGTTTTGGTTGGAGTCTTCGGAAGCTAAGCTCAGAGTTTATGGACTTTCAGAGGAGCTATGTGTGTTATACCATTTATGAGTTATAGGGTGAAGGATATTCCCAACGAAGGACCACTCAAGAGATGTCAATTAGCTATGGACTTCAAAGGAGAGGATTTCAAAGGAGAGGTCCAATCCCAGTAGCAACACATGGTTATCAAGATTATATGACCACGTACTAAATCGTCCTAAGAGTTGGACAAGCATGCTCACAAAGTTAAGATTGTGAATTTGTTAATATAATCTAGTGGACCTTGTAGTTGAGGGCAGCAACCAACAGTAATAAGGTCAAGCGATGACCCACTTTACCACATGTGAAGGAATAAAAACCATGCGCGATGATGATAGTAACCCAACCTCGTTTAGGTTCGCTGGATTAAAAAGAGTAAAACTCTAGTTCCCACATACACGAGTTACTTGTGAAGCATGCTTAGATAGATGTAGTCTTATGATATCATGATTTAGCAGCTACCTCAGTGGTGGCAAAGTTCGTAGTTAGAAAACAGGTGAGGACATAGTATGTCTTAGGAGATTGTTTGATATAAGACAAAACAAGTACTTATAGAGCATTCTTAAATCTTAAGGAAGGCTAGCCACCACACAAGATATACTATTGAGTTTGACGACTCATTCTCTGGAGTCAGGAACAAAATATACCATTAAGTCTCCCCTTAACTAGTTATATCTATCTGTCTAGCACTATCTACCCAACTTTTTCTCTTGAGCTCTCTAGCAAAGTACATCATTGAACCTCTTCTTAAACAATCATATCATTCAGTCTAACACTATCTAGTAACATGGCTCAGGTACACCAAGCCCCACTAATGTTTGCAATTTAATGTTAATAACTTTTTAAAAGTTTTAGAATTTTATTAAAGATTTTAGAAAGTGATTCTCAAAACCGTGCAAAATAATGGGACATATGGAGAAACTTAGGAAAAAATTGATTAAATTGGAAAATTCAGGTCAAAGTCAACGGGGCAACAAGGGCAACAAGGTAACTTTACCCCCAAAACACCATTTTGGGAGGGGGTCTAGCTGACCTGCAAGAAGAAGAAGAAGANAAAAAAAAAAAAAAAAAAAAAAAAAAAAAAAAAAAAAGCTACGATTTTAAGAAGAAGATAAAGGATAGAAGAGTCCATCCACATACATAATTATACAATAGTATACTATTGTCGAATGTCACTCTTTCACCTGTTGGCCCAAATGAATCCATGGAAGTTTTTGTGCTATAAAGCGATTCAATTCAATAGGAACGATGCGGTCTTCACTACCTTGTCACATATGAAAAGAGCCCTTGTTATCAGGAAATGGATTTGTCAACTTCATGGGATCAAACTCCCATTTTTCAAGACTACACTGTAAGTCTTTATGGATACATTCGTGCTCCCCTTGTTCTATTATGTTGTCACTAATTTTAGTTGAAAAAGAAAAAAAAAAAAATCAAAAGAATAAAATATTACTATGTCAAACATATTTATTTTTTAAATAAAATTTATTGATATTAAAGGAAATCAAGATTAGACGTCGGTATGGTTTTAGAGATTACATAAAAATGTAAAATCAAACATTAAATCTATTTCGAATAGTTGAAGACAAGTTGATAAAAATAATTTTTAGAGAGTATTTAATACTTATAGAAAAAGTGATCTATTTGAGTATAATTTATGCTCAAAAATTTGGATGTAAGAGTATGTATCAATTGCAAAGAAGATAAGTACCTTGTTGTGTTGTATAAGCCCGTTGGTTATAACTAAATCATAATGTGATAGCATGCCTTCCATATTCAACTTTGGGAACCATTTTTATGTCATTCACCCATATATCAACCAAGGTGTGTAATATCCAATCCGAAACATAATTTTATGAGATTGAGGAAACTTTGTAAAAAAAAGTTGTGACAAAGTTGAAGGAAAGGAAGGCCACCAAAAATTCACATTAGGGAAGCACTACGAGTCTCCAAATAAAGCTCTATCAACAGTTTCCTCCCTAACTTAAAATATATTTAACAAATTTTTGAACGGTCATTCATTCTATTTTTTCAATATTTCATCACAAAATTTTTGAACCTACTCAGATCAACCCTATTCTTTAAATTATTTAGTCTCATATCATTGCTTTAACATATTAGGGACCTATTAGAGTACTACAAATTTGAAAAAGTAGAAGTTTCAAATAAGATTTTAAAAAAAAATTAAAAAATAGTTGATGATAGTGAAATAAATGTCAAAATACTGTGTGGAATATATTTCAAACAACCCCAAATAGCATACTTTATCACTAAACATCCAATTATGTAAAATTTTGGGCCAAGCTCCAACTAGTCAGCTAATTCTTGAATGTTAAATACCTTAGTCCTTATTGAGCGTGATGAATATGGGTCACTCTCGCAATAACCCACTCTATTATTAAGTAAAACTTGAGCTCTTCCATTAGTTCCTAAAATTAAAAATTAAATATATATATATATATATATAAATAAATAAATAAAAGGGACAAGTCGAGCATAATAAAAAAACTTAATTTTAACCTAAAATTTGTTAGAATATTCTAATGTGTTCGAAAATAAAGATAAAGACGGATAATGGTACTTGAGAGATTGGGAAATCAAGATGTTTGCAGCTATAAAGGCCATGACAAAAAATGATGTTGTAACGAGCCTCCTCCTCACGAACTCCAAATTCTTTGTAGGCCAAATGCCTTCCATCTCTAGGGGAAGTGAGTGGAGGACCATTTGGTGATCCACATAGCTTTGGAGGTGGAAGCTTCAAAAGTGCTACACAAACCCATCCAATATATAAAACCCACGGCAAATGCTAATCATATTATTGCCTGCAAAAACTAAAGCATACCTTAAATTGTGTACTCACTCTCATCATGTTTTCCTTTTCATGCTTGTTCCTTTGTGTCTTTGTAACACACAAAACCAAGTATCTCCTCTCTCTTACATGCAAGACCTTACACATTATCTATTCCTCTCTCTCTTACATGCATGACCTTGCACATCATCTCTCTCTTACATGCAAGATTTCACTCCGATTCCCCATTTGTAATAGTTGAAAATAAGAAGAAAAAATGGTTATCATTTGATTGGGAAACCTCTCCCCAACACAATCTCAACCATTGTTATCACCTTATTTGGAAGACTCCAAACCTTGGACTAGGATGAAAAAGACAGTAAAATCAAAATCAAAATAAAAAACAAAATATGCAAAAACGAAACCCAATTACAAAAAGTTGTTCAAATTTAATTAAAAACAGAAAATGGGTTTAAGATGAATATAATTTGAAATAAAAAAGATTCAAAAGACCTCTCGAATGACCTATCTGTGATTGCTTAGCTCGAACGCTCCCTGCCTCGACGCATAGCCTGTGAACACTTAAAAAAGAAAAAGAGAAAATAGGTGAATACAAAAATATAATCAGTAAGCAGTTTAAGTCTACTTGTAGGCTCTCATTGTATCCTTAACTTAATAGGTTTTTACCGTTTTTTTTCGAGCTATAAGAAATTCGGGCTTAATCTCTAATACTATTTGAGCATTTGGGGTGACTTGAAGTTTCAAGCAGTTTATGTTCTAAATCATATTCCCTCCATAAATGTCCTACAACCTTTTTGCTTTCTCACATTGGTAGCTTGCAATATACAGTAAATGACCAGTGACTTAGTTTGAACATCATCTAGTGGAGGTTGGTTGGTGCATCCCTCAGGACTATAGAGTCATCAAAGCTTGGGGGATGTGATTATTGTGTCCAAACCAGCTACTAGACTATCCAACATGGTCTCACGCTTCCCTCTCAGGAACGGGTTTACGGTACAATGGCCTTGTGTGAGAGAGCACTGCCCATTTCCACTAAGCTGAAGCTCACACTACCCTAACGGTCCTACGTCTAGATCAATAGTACTGTTACTGGAGTGGAAATGGTACTAGAGGGTCAAAAGACACCATTCACACCTTGCTTACAACTTGGAGAGCTACCTTGGTCATTCTTAGGTACCATGGGGTCTATTTAGGTTCTTTGGGGCATATAGGCAGTTTTGATCCCATTTTTTGTTTCTAGAACGCTCGAGGTTAGCTTCTCAGAGCTAATCTAATCTCTAGGTGCACAAAGGTATAGACCTTTGATCGCTACTCATAATCCTAGGGTGCTTAGTCTACTGGAAATGTGTTGACTTAGGTCAAGGTGTATATTGGACTTGCTGTAGTGCCCTAATCTTATTTAGGTTCTCAAGTGCATGTTTGTTAGGGAGATAAACTTATTGGTCACCTAAAGCACGTGATAGCATAATTTAAACGTTATCTCAATCTTTTCTACGAGCGCTAGAAATCTTCTAAGATACCTAGGGCAGATAGGTAGCCTAACACCGACTCTTGGCTCTAAGTACTCTATTCTAACTCTTCGTGTCTTTCTTAGTCTTGGAGCACTAGGTTTGGACCATCTGAACGTCGCTCACGATTCTAAGGTGCTCAGTTTATTAGAGGAATCGACTTAAGTCATCATCTAACCAATCTAACACTAGCCCCTAATTTACCTCTATCAAGTAAACTTGTTTTACAGGGAGAACACACAATCAATCATTTAGAGCTAATCATTCTTAAACATGCATACATACAACAATAAGATAAGACCTTCATCTATCACCCGAAAACTAGTACGCAATATCCCAACCTCAGTTCTAACACAACATAAAGCATATATATCTAGGGGCATTTTGGTAATCAGTCATGTTGACGTCATTTTAACATACATAATCTCTTCCTAGCTAGACAGAAAGCATAAAATCAACATGCGGTCTCTTAATTTCATCATATGGGCATTTTCATAATTTCCATAACATGCATAGTCGTTCACCAATAACTGTCCATCAGGGTCTTAAACAAGCATATTCTTCCACCTAAGGTAGGATATACTTACATGCTAGATCGTTATAGCAATTCATTTCCTGGGTGATTAGAATATTCAGTTAAACCGTTTTATTTGTATTTAAATTTGAATAGGAAGTTAGAAAGGTGGTTGTAATTTCCCAAGGAAATTATGAGATTCCGAATGAGAGCGATCCCGAGTAAATGACAGGTACATGAATGAACCAAGACTATATCCGAATGAGAGCGATTCTAAGGATAGGATGAATAAGAAAGGCTTATAATAATTGAAAGTCACTATCTATACGAACAAGGTACACCTTCATTTTCTGTGACTTAATCATAAGAATTCCAAAGTTAAACGTGCTCTCATTTGAGCAATTTTATGTTAGGTAACCTCCTAGTAAATTTTTTGGTATGCAGGTGGGTGAGAACAAAACATGCTAGAACTTGTTGGTTGTGGGGATAGTCTCCACACTTAAGAAGCAAGGAGTAGGCCATGCCAAATCTAAATTTCAAATCCTAGACCCATAAATAAAGTTCCAAGAAAAAGCAGTTTGAAGTANAGTGGATCAAGTTCAAGTATATAGTCAAAATGATCCATAGTACAAGGATAAGACTGAGTACCTTATCCTGGGGACACTATAGATGCGACCCACTTTTGTATATGATATAAACAATATGATCACTAAATTGTACATGCAGNTGCACTAAATGAACTTTGATGGACACTTAAAAGAGTTTTCCCGATGCAACTTGACTTCAACTTTGATATGGTTTCATTATTAATGTTTAACTTGCACTATATGAACTTTGATGAACTTTGATGGACACTTGAGAGTTTTCCCAATGCAACTTGACTTCAACTTTGACGAGAGGGGTAGAGGAAGGAGTGGGAGAGGACGAGGTTTAAAACGAGAGAATTAGATGAGATAAAAGTACCAAGAGCTGTTTCTGAATACAGACACTTTCGAGGACCAAAGTTCTTTTTAGAGGGAGATAAGGTAACAATTTGAGTTTCTAGAATAAAATCAAATCAAATAAAAATAAAATGTTCTCATGTAATCTCCTCGAAAATCGAGGGATTTCCTGCAAGACATTTATTGCCTAATAGAAACATTCCTATTTCTCTAAGTTTCCAACCCTAGAATGCATTATTAGGAAATGTCTTGAGATTATTTTTATATTCCTATGTCCAATCTTTTACATCCCTTGAAAAGGATTTTCTCTCCAAACTTTTCTCTCGAAACATTGGGGTTGCTATTTCGGAAAAAGGATTCGAGTGAAAGTAAAATATAGACGTCGGGATCGCCGTGCTTGTGTCGAAGACGCTGCGGGACCGGCGAAAACAAGAAGTTGCACCGGGGGTCGTCGGTGATGGAAAGGCGTCAAAATAGGTGAAGGAGTCGGTGCGTCGTCGAAAGTGGGGAGGCAGAAATTAGGGTTTCGCTTTCTAGCGGGTAAGGAAGACGTGGGTTGGAATTGGGTCGGGTGCCTCTGAACCAGCCCACGGACGAATGCGGGTCGTGTTTCCATCGGCGACCCAACTCCACAGACGCACGTCCAAAGAACCTGGCGGCTCCGCAATGTTTTAAGTTAAGGTATTGAACATTGTTTTATTTAGAATTATTTGAATTCAGTTACGGAAGGTTTTATTTCCGGAGATATGTTTGTTTTGGAGTTTTGGACCTTAATGAAAGACTCTTGTGTTTTCCAAGGTTATTTATGATGAGCTTCCGCATAATAAGTTATGTATGCATGAGTGACGTTACTAATTAGGTTTAGAAAATTAGGGGCGTTACAGAATTGTTGGGTTTTATATCCTAAAACTCATAGTTTGTAAACAAAAACATATTCTATTTTCAATAAAGTTATTATTGATGTTTATTCAGTAAAGATTGTTATTGAATAAAGTGAATTTTACGATTATTAATCTAAATCCAATAAACTAAGAACACTCTGACTATAGTATGATTACTTGAACTATATGTAGAGACATAAGAGTGGATCAAGTTCAAGTATATAGTCAAAATGATCTATAGTACAAGGATAAGACTGAGTACCTTATCCTGGGGACACTATAGATGCGACCCACTTTTGTATATGATATAAACAATATGATCACTAAATTGTACATGCAGAGACATGTGAGTGGGGACGTCCTATGCAATGAGTATTGCATAAGATCGGACCATGAAGAAAATCACTCTCACTTTATAATGTCGTTTACTGTTGAGACTGATTTTCTTTTCATTCGATGACCTAGGTAACTCGATCTTAATCCTGAGCTAACCATGAACTCTTGTTTATTCGGAAATATGCTTAGATTTGCATGGCTGAGAGTGACTCAAGTTCGCCAACTCAATAAGCCTCCCATTTCAGGCNGCTTTCTAGCGGGTAAGGAAGACGTGGGTTGGAATTGGGTCGGGTGCCTCTGAACCAGCCCACGGACGAATGCGGGTCGTGTTTCCATCGGCGACCCAACTCCACAGACGCACGTCCAAAGAACCTGGCGGCTCCGCAATGTTTTAAGTTAAGGTATTGAACATTGTTTTATTTAGAATTATTTGAATTCAGTTACGGAAGGTTTTATTTCCGGAGATATGTTTGTTTTGGAGTTTTGGACCTTAATGAAAGACTCTTGTGTTTTCCAAGGTTATTTATGATGAGCTTCCGCATAATAAGTTATGTATGCATGAGTGACGTTACTAATTAGGTTTAGAAAATTAGGGGCGTTACAGAANTCTCAGATCGTTGGAGCCCATGATCTATAGGTCCATTAGGTCCCTCTACTAGCTCATATCGGACTAAACCATAGAACAGTATGGCGAGTGAGTTCGAATTCGAATTAGGGAATATGAGCTAAATATATATGAATATTTAACCACATTTTTATTTTAATTTACGAATTAAACAAAAGGAGAGAATATGAGATATTTAAATAAGATTTAAATATTTTAATCAATGTGTGTCAGAATGGATTGGGATTGACATTTGAATTAATTAAATTGTTTAATTAATCATTTAATATTACTTTAATTTGAAATTAATTATTTAAATTAATTGTTGAATTAAGATGGAGAAAGTCAAAATGTTGACTTCACTCGATCGAAAAATCAATCTTTGAGTTAATGGAATTTTGAGTGTCAAAATTTGGTTTAACCAAACTTGCATGTTTGCCAAATAAACCCCACAAATTTGAGTGGGATTTTGAGTGTCAATTTGGTGATCTCAAATTTGCACGAACATGCAAATATGACTCTATAAATAGAATGATCAACGTACATAGAAAGTCTTCTTAAAAAAACGTTGAGAAAGTCCCTCACAAACTCTCTCTTCACATATACTAAATCCCTTCCAAGTTTAGTCACTCACCGGATTTCACAATCCCATTCTAAGGTCAGAGAATAGTAGGGAAGATACTAATGGTGGTTCGAACCGGTTCGTAAAGAAAAAGAAATTTGAACTACAAAAGGTTAGTACTCAAACTCCTTGAGTTTTAATGCTTATGAACATGCTAGTTAATTTACTATAATTGATGTACTTAGAGTGCCTGAGATTCAAATTGCTTCCCTCATGTGTTATAACAACACTATCAATTGGTATCAGAGCAAGTGTTAGGCACTTTATTTACATTAATTTGAGCATGGTGTACCATTTCATGAATGAAAAATTGTGGATGCTAAAGTGGATGTTTATGGTTTTTGGCATTTTTTTATGCTTCTGTTTAATATAATTATTGTAATTGGCCTAATGTGTATGGGCCTTAACGAGTGAAGAAAGGTCTATGATTTTTATGAAGTCATTAGAGTCCATTTAAGGTTGTAATTGATCGATAATGGAAATGATGGCAAGCTGAACCGAAGAAGAAGGAAGAATTTTTGCTTCCCGACCCAACCTGACCGGCGACAGGCTCGAGAGAGTGGATCCCGTTAATTTCTAATTATTAATGTAATAATTTAGTTAATTTCTTGCTTTAAAATGCCAAAACCAGTCCACTTTAGTATGTTTAATTAATTATGCATGGTGAGTGTATGTTTTAATTAAATAGAAAATGTATATGCATAAAGTATGCCATATAGATTTAAAATCCCACCATAGGCTAAACATGTTTCATGCATTACAAGTATGTTATAAGTATTATAATGTATATATGCATGTTTAGGGTTCCATGAGTGATAAATATAAATTGTTATATTTTTGCATGGAATGGAGGATTATATAATTGTTATGTAAAGCATGTTAAATGCATGTTATAGGTTATTTTCAACGTCATAAAACGAGATAGACGTTAAAATCTATAATAAAGATAAGTGCATGCTCACTTAGGGTTGAGAACCAAGCACGATCAATTTTAATAGTTAAAATAGGTCGATATCTTGTAAAATTGCGGTTACAAGAAAGCTTACCTGGCACGATCTTGTCTAAGGCTGGAGGTACTTAAGATGACGATTTATGGAACACCTGCTACTTGGAGATCGAGCCAGTGCTTGAGCTTAGTTAGCCCAGTTTTATGAGCATGCGTGAGTGATGTAAGTTTTTTTTGGAAAAATCACCTAGACTTAGGTTTGAGTATACCCAACGTCTAAAATACTTAGTGGGAATAAAAAGGTATATGAGATACCTCGTTTTCTTTTTTACGCTCTCTAGAAAATCCACACCGTAAGATTCATGCTCAGCCTCGTGTCGCCCTGGGAGCGGCCTCCATTCGGAAGGTATGCATGAGTCAATAACAAGGTGAATAGAGAAAGTATTTATAGTAAGTGGAAGGAAGTATATCAACACATCCTATGGTCTCCACCACTAGGTTGCACCGTGAGATTCCCATGTTCCGTTTGCATGTTGCCCTAGAGCAACTACCCATTCAGAGGGTCGCAACATGGGAGAAGGGACAACGCAAACTCCAGTAATGGATAGGATTTCTTAGGTCCATTCCCAACTTTGGCTTTTTCATTCGATAGCATTGTTGGGGCGGATCTCTGAGATCTGAAAATGGCGGGTAACACTATAGGATTAAGAGTTATTCTAAGATTAGTGTTTAAGTCAAGAATGTCTTGGTTTAGTAAAGGAGTGATTGATTGCCCCTCGATGGCATGACAGTTACTCTGACTCACTAAAGTATCGTTGCAAATTAATAATTAATAATTTTTGGGTACATCGTTACATTTGTTAAACCTGATTGGATTAAAAAGAATTAAGTCAATTCACTAATATAATTTTTTTTATATCACAGCATGACAAGCTCAAAAGTACATTTCGCTTCTGAGAAATTAAACGGCGACAATTACGCAACTTGGAAATCAAACCTAAACACAATACTTGTAATTGATGATTTAAGGTTTGTTTTAACTGAGGAATGTCCTCCAAACCCCAACTCAAATGCAAACCGAACAGTTTAGGATGCATATGACAGATGAATAAGGGCAAATGACAAAGCCCGAGTGTACATTTTAGCCAACATATCTGATCTTTTGACTAAGAAACTCGATGTTATGGGTACTGCTAAAGAGATTATGGAATCTCTGGAAGGGATGTTTGGACAACCGTCCTTCTCCCGTAGACATAACACCATAAAATACGTTTACAACTGCCGTATGAAAGAAGGGACCTCAGTTAGAGAACATGTCCTGGACATGATGGTCCATTCAATGTGGCAGAAGTAAATGGAGCTGTCATTGATGAGAAGAGTCGAGTCAATTTTATCATGGAGTCTCTTCCGAAGAGCTTCCTACAGTTCCACACGAATGTGATGATGAACAAGATAGAATATAACTTAACTGCTCTTGAGCTACAGACTTATCAGTCCCTCCTAAAGAATAAGGGACAAGCAGGAGAAACAAATGTTGTTGTCTCTNATTTTATCATGGAGTCTCTTCCGAAGAGCTTCCTACAGTTCCACACGAATGTGATGATGAACAAGATAGAATATAACTTAACTGCTCTTGAGCTACAGACTTATCAGTCCCTCCTAAAGAATAAGGGACAAGCAGGAGAAACAAATGTTGTTGTCTCTAAGAAATTACTACTAGGATCGTCCTCCAAAAATAAGTCTGATCCTTCAACTACTAAAAATGTTTCGATAAAGAAGAAGGTAAGGGGAAATATAAGATTCCTACTAACTACAAACGCAAGGTTGAAAATGCAGATAAAGGAAAATGTTTCCATTGCAACGAAAACAGGCATTGGAAAAGAAACTGCCCAAAATACCTTGCAGAGAAGAAAGCTGAAAAGATATAACAAGATAAATATGATTTACTAGTTGTAGAAATATGTTTAGTAGAGTATGATAATTCAACTTAGATACTAGATTCAGGGGCCACTAATCATATTTGTTCTTTTTTCGAGGAAACTAACTCCTGGAGAATGTTGCGGAAGGCGAGATAGCACTCAAGGTTGGAACAGGAGAGGTTGTCTAAGCAAGATCAATAGAAAATTTAAAGTTATTTTTTGGAGATAGATTCATTATATTAGATAATGTACTTTTTGTTTCTATAATGAAAAAAAATCTAATATTTATCTATTGTTTATTAGAACAATTATTGTAACCCACCCAAAATTTATAACCATCAAACTTCATTCCTCTTCAATGTGACATGAATTGCAATCTCTTTTGATAATTTTGACAACATTTTCTTCACATCTTCATTGAAGTATATTGTATGAATGATGTCTCTTGGTTCATATCAACAATCGTATAAAATATCTTTTGAAATCAAGGAAGGGTTCATTTATAAGAGACGTATTCATATTTGTTCTGCAAAACTAGAAAACAACTTACATATTTGTTTTGCCGCTTAAGGTCTGATTTGTTGTTGTGCTTGCTCGCAAAACTCGTGGGTCATCTGTCACCCGATCACCCGGTCGCCCAAGAACGCACTACCACTACTGAAACTGTCACTCAGTTCGTGGTTTTTCGATAGCCTGCATGGCAGGAGAAGAAAGCTATTACCATTGGATAAGCATGAGAATAATCACTCTTGTTATTTGACATAATATAATGATTTACTCTTGTTATTGGCATAATGATTTACGGCTGGTGTAATATATTATTTTACTACTACTTCTATATAATCGTGCTTGATGTATGCTATCACCTTATTGAGCATGTGTGACTGTATGCATGATAGTTTTTACATTTAACTGAATCTGTAATTTCTCCTTATAGAGAATAAGTAGTATAAATGAATTAAGACTAGGGTGAGGACGTCAATTTAATTAGACTATGACCTAGGATGAAACGTCTCCAGTAGATCGAGTGAATTAGAATCATGAGAGACGATCAGAGGGTGTGGCCTAGTGCTTCTGACCGATCAAGACTCAAGAAATTGAAATTAAGGAACCTGGAGACGTAAATCCATGTCAAGAGTGCCAAACTACCTTAGAAATCTAGAAGAGCACCATGACAACCTAAGAAAATAAAGGTAACATCCTAGGCCAAAGTATCGTTGAGCTAGGCATGAGGCTAGTTAGGAACGTGCTTCTTGATAATTTTGTTTGATTATTGGTAGATCCGTCCTATGGGTGGGCGTTGATGATGCAAGTAGTCAGTGGAGTTGACACGTACAGGGGGTAGTGCCCCCGACCTGGGTGACTACGAGCAGACTAGAATTCACCATGTTACCCATACCTATTAGAAAGAGTTCTTTGAGGTAATGCCTCAATATTGGACACTCGTACCATTGTGTAGGCTAAGTTAACTAACCAAGTGTGTGACAAGAGCAATACACCTAAAACCTAGAGTAAGGTGCTTGTTGGGTATATTTATATACTCACCCTCTTTTCCCTTTCTTTTTCAAGTACTCACAGGTTGTCGATCGAGAGGGAAGGGCATTTGAGAGCTGTGCGGTTATAGAGAGGGTCGTTTCAGAGGATCGTTTTGTTTTTGTGTTCGAATCTTTAGAGTTTGATTTGTAATTGTATTCGAAAATCTTTTTTCCTATAACAAATTTTATAAGCACCATTTTGTAATTAAATTTTATTTTGTATGCAACTTTGGATACTTTGGATGCGAACAGTTCAATAATATATATATTTTTTTGGGTTGTTAAGTTGCCTTCAATAATTCTCTTATCAATTATTTTTCTTTTGACCACTTTGATCAACTTTAGATGATCTCTTTATAAATACTCAAGACACATCCCTAAAAGATACAAAGTAAATACACACATGCAGATATACTATTCATGTATCGTGATAAAAGACAAACCATGTATTTTAACAAAAATAAACTTGAATGCACCATACATAACTAGAGCTTATTTTTAAACACAATAACAATATACTATTGCCAAATGTCACCCGTTCACCCCTTGGCCCAAATCGACACGAGAAATTATAAGACGAGAAGTGCCTTTATTATGGCTTCTAAGTTTTTAACATCATGAACTAGAAAATGACCGGCAGTAGAAATCTCATGATATTGAATCCATGGAAGCTTTTGCGCTATAAAGCGATTCAATTCAAAGGAACTATGCGGTTTTCACTGCCTTGCCACATATGATAAGAGCCCTTGTTGACAGGAAATGAATTGCTCAACTCCATGTGATCGAACTCCCATTTTCCAAAATTACGGAGTAAATCTCTATGGATACATTCGTGTTACCCTTGTTGTATTATGTCGCACTAATTTTGGTTGGAAAAGAAAAAAATTAAAACAAAAAATATTACTTTGTTAGCATAGTTATATCAAACATATTCATTTTTGAAATAAGAGTGTGTATCCATGGCAAAGAAGATAAGTACCTTGTCTAGACGTTCCATAAACCTCTTTGTTATACCTAAATCAGAATTTGATAACACGTCCTCAATATCCAAATTTGGGAACCATTTTTGTGTCATCCACCAATACATCAACCAAGGTGTGTAATATGCAATCCAAAACATACGTTTAAATGACTTAGGATACTTGGTAAAAAAACGTTGTGATAAATGTGAAAGAAAGGAAGGCCACCAAAAATTCGCACTAGGAACCACTCGGGAAGCACCCAAGAGTATGCAAATAAAGCTCTATCAATATATTTTTACTCAAGAAAAATAATTGATTGTGACGAAATAAATGTCAAAATACCTATGTGGAATGTATTCAAACTAGCCCCAAACAGCATATGTTTCCAACGAACATCCAATTACGTAAAATTTTGTGCCAAGCTCCAACTTATCAGCTAATTCTTGAATGTCAAATGTCTTGGTCTTTACTGAGCGTGATGGATATGGGTCACTCTCACGATGACCCGCTCTATCATAGATTACTATATACAATTTAAGCTCCTCCATTAGTTCCTAAAATTAAAAACTATACATTTTAGTAATGTGTACGAAAATGAAGAGATTGATGAGTAAAAGAAGAGTGATAATGTGGTACTTGAGAGATAGGCAAATCCATATCTTTGCATCTATAAATGCCATGAGAAATAACGATCTTGTATCGAGCCTCCTCCTTATGAACTCCTAATTCTTTGTAGGCCAAATTCCTTCCAGAGCTACATAAACCCATCCAATAAAACCCACTTTGCACTCCGATTGCTATAATCATATTATTGCCTGCAAAAACTAAAACGACATTATCACCAGCCATATAATTTGTTTGATAAGGGTAAAACTGCTCGACGGTAAAAGAAGATAACTTGAATGACTAATATAAAATTTTGGACATTTTAATACAGATCAGTACTCCATTGTATACTGATGTGTGAGACTTTTATATACACCATTAAAATTTTAATTATTAAGAGAGATGTCAAGGATATTTAGTACTAAATTATATCTTACCATATACGTCATATTTGTCATATTTGATAATTTATTGTAAGTAAATATATAGATATTTATTTCTTATTATAAGTAGAGGTATCTTTCCATTTATTACTCTTTTCATATTCTTTTGTAATTTATTTGAATATAAATGGAGAACTTTCACACCATCTAGATCGGTGGTTTTAGCAAATATTCTTTTGAAAAAGTCGTTAAAATTTTAAATTTTCATTATTTCGGTACTTTTTTCGTACTGTAATTATAAAACATTTAAGGGTAGATACCTCGAAGTACTTGGTATCAACATATACTTAATCTCATCATGTTTTTCTTCTCAATTTGTTCTTTGTCTCTTTCTAACATGCAAAACCAAGCATCTGTTCTCTCTCTTACATGCACACTCATGACCCAAATTTTACTGCTCCAAACTTGGATCAAGACTAAAAACACAAAAATGAAAATAAATAAAGATAAAGTTTAAATCAAAATAAAGTCGGAACACCAAATTTAAATATAAAAATAAAATCTAATTATGAGACGGTGTTGTTCAAATTTATTATAAAAGGAGATAATGATTGAAACAAAAAAAAACAAATGGGCACTTAACGACCTCTTTTATGACCGCACAGCTCTCGAACGCTCCTCCACACCTGAAAAAAGAAAGGAAAAAGGGAATGAGTATATAAATACACCGAGTAAACAACCTACTTATAGGCTCTTATCGCATCTATGACCTAGTATGTGACTACAAGCTTTACTCTAGACTGGTGTAGCTAGTTTAGCCTACGCAGTGGTAACCAATATCGAAGATGAGGGGCTATCTCTATAGATTCTATATCAAGTGGAGACAACATGGTGAATGCTAGTCTGCTAATCATCCATGGTAGGTTAGTTGGTGAACCGATCCCATAGGCCATGTAGTTGCCCAAGGTTGGGAGACGCTAGATGCAAGCTTCATTGGCTACCTGCATAACCAATGTGCATAGAGTAACAATTAGCTACCCGCATGATCAGCGCCTTACTACAAGACAAATCTACCTTGCAAAGTAATCCAACTAACTACCGAGTCATACCTCTCTAACCAGCCTCATATCTAGCTCAAAGTACTATACTAGAGTAGGAAGGAAGGACTACTAGGTTATTAAGGGTGTCAAGGCAATTTAAATTTCTTCTCTCATTTCTAGGACATTTGGGATTATCTCCTCAAGCTAAACCAACATTTCGATGCACACAGGTCTAAACCTCTATTTACACATGATCCTATGATTTAAGATCTATTAGAAACGTACTAACTTAGGTCAACATATAGACGGCAGTAATTGTAGTGCCCTAATCTTAACTGAGTTCTCTCGTGCATGCTTTACTAGAGAAATATTTCAATCTTTCATCTAAGCACATAGTCCATGATTTGAACTTCACCATATCTAAGAAACTAGAAAGTCTATTGGATTTAGGGCAACTAGTTGGTTTAATGCGGACTTCTGACTCCAGGTTGCTCTAATTTTAGCCCTCAATTCTTTCTAAATCTTGGAGTACTAGGGTCTAGACCCTGTGACCGTCACTCACAATATTAAGGTGCTCTATCTACTAGAAGTGTCTTGACCTAGGTTATCGTCTAATCAACTAACAGACAACACGCTCTAAAGGGATAATACAGAGTCAAATACCTAAAGCCAAATCATGTTATATCATGAAAACATACAAGCAAACAAGCTCAATAGGGAGATAACATACCTTAATAACCTGAAGCATATATCACAATAACTCATCCTCCTTTTTAATCTAGTGGGAAATAATAAAGCAACCTTCATCATAAATATTATTATAGGGGTATTTTTATAATTTCTTACCTTATGCCTAATATACTCATTCATATTGCTCAATTCCTATATAAGTTATGCATATTCTCTTTTTAGCTTTTCATAATACACAAAATATCATGATTTTCACAAATTTCAACGGTAAATTTACCATAATATTTATACAATACATACTTATTCAAAAACACCTTCTCAAAGTTCTTAATATACATTTTCTAACCACCTAAGTTTAAGATACTCATATGCTAGCATGTCCTAGCAATCCATACAAGTATTATTTTCTTAAGTTAGTGTGGTTACTTATAGGTTTGTCGCATGCCTTCTTAAGTATGATTTATCACCAAGGAGATGTCCAAAAATTTCAAATTTCAAATTTCCTTTGGTAGTATCTAATTCACAAGGTTAGTATTAGAATCAAGATGAGAAAATGACAAACGGACATTGAACGGGTGGAAAATATGATTCCACGCGCGGCCACACGCTCCCTCAGGCGCATAACTATGTGCGGTTGGCTCGGTCAATGCATGTAGAGCCTGACTTTTAACCCTGACAAATGCCAACCCTTTATCTCAATTTTTTTTAGATTGACTCATGGCACATTTGAAGATGCGCAGCGAGACCCGGGTCTGGTCGAGCAGTCGATTCAAGTTCTCGGTTCGGTGTAGAGTACCGATTTACACAAATTTTTTTGAACAAGTCTTGGGTATGGGTCCGTACGTGTCACTGCTTGCAGCCTCGTGCATATTCTCACTCCCTAGCTGATACTGGGAAGAGTTGTAGACCTCTACTCCAACTATCTAAATATGATTTTTATAGATTTTTCGGTGGGTCACAGTTCTTAATTATTATATTCAAACTTTTAGAAAATTATGTATTTTTACTGAATTTGAATAACAATAGATGATTGACGATCAAATTTCAAATTCATATGAATTCATGCATTTGCGTAGGTTGTCAAATTTAGTAGGTACCTTCACTTTTTCAAGAGTGAGNCTCTAGAGCGGCCAAAGAACGTCGACCAAATGCTCTGATACCAAATGATAAGCGCCTACAATGCTGGAATTTGCAAAGCTAGAGGTCCTTCTAGAATCCTTGCAAAACGCTCACAGAGAAAGCTAACTTAACGGATTGATTCCCACCAAGAGCTGGTTAGAAGATGAATGACTCTTAGATCGAACTTGGAATCTATGATGGTCACTCTTAGATACCAAGACAATTCACTCCAGAATTAGCTTGATCAAAACTAATTCAATGAATCGGTTTAAACATCAAACCTAAAGCAAGGTTTGAAAAAGAATAACACCAAAAGGGTATCAAGAAAACACAAAGGTTTTTTCTGTATTCAACAAAAATCCCCCAAACATGAGTATTACATGCCTTTAAATAGGCTCAAAAGATAACCCTAACAAAATAAAGTTCAGCCACCAACCACTAATAAATGCTAATAAATGCTATTAAATACAAATTGAAGAATATAAGGCAATTCATACAAACTATTAATAAATGCTATTAAATATAAAATGAAGCAAATAAGGCATTAATAATTTCCTTAATTGGTAATTCAACTACCAAAGGCAAGTCTTCTAATTACTTTCCAATATCAGCCACTCCATTATCTTCTTGATTTGATATGCTAATGCTATAAAGATTTTTGGGCTCAAAAGTCTTTGTTTCAACCGGTACACTAGCTAGCTTTTGAAGATGCAATGTATAGGCCTCTTGAATCTTCTTAACCTTGCTTCTTGTAATCGGTCCTTCGGGTACATGCACGTGATCAGTTGTTGGATTCTTAAAAAAATCAGTTGTTGGGACAAGGGGTCGCTTACTGAGTATTTCTTAAAAAAATCAAGTCACGTGCTAGTATATTTCAGGTAAAAGCAATGTGCCCGTAAGGCTGACGGTAACATCACAATCCTGAGCCTGTGACACATGTTTAGGATAGATTCATATTTAATTTTAGTAGACTGTAGATTAGTATAGATTAATTGCATTTCCATTTAGTAGCATGGAGGTTAGTATAGGGCATTTCATTTCAAAAGTAATAAATGAAGCCTCCGAGGTTAAGGTTGATTTTATTATAAAGTTTCAATAGAGTTAATTATGCATTAAATGCTCATAATTAGTGTAGAGCTTAGGTTAAGTAGAAAATTTAGGTTCGTTACACCTTTTGGGCCTCGATCTTTTGGGCCTCGATCTAGTTGGGCTAGTATTATTTGGTGTTGTTGTCGAATCCCCAGAAGGAGTAGCTACCGTCGTAACATCATGTTAAATATAATGATCATTTTCCTTTTTCATAACGAACTTACTCATCATAAGATGGTAATACTCCGATGCATGTGACATAGAATAATGCATGAGATCTCAACATTTTCACATTAATTAAATCATATAAAACAAACTCTCTCTATTTTTCTGCATATCATATCATTTTATATCATAGCTTTCAAAACATGTCTCGAGTTGTATATTATGTTTAAATATTTTATCGCGTGTCATTCATATTATCATGTCACATCATAAATGTATTATACCATAAAACATATCCTATCATAACATATATCATATCCCAAAACATATCATATCATAAAACATATCATGTCATTGACATATCATAATCATAGGCATAGCATATTATAAACACATCACACATAACAGACATATGACACGTTCAAAGCCACTGAGCACATCTCATCATACATAACAGACATATGACACGTTCAAAGCCACTGAGCACATCTCATCATACATAACACAAACTTCTGACCATGTCGATAGTAAGGAAACTTAGCCGACGTTCTCCCAAAACTCGGATATGCTTTCTCTCTTACAAGTTTATGATATATAATATATAATAGCATTCATTATTCAACACAATAACAATACACTATTGCCGAATATCACACCTCCTACAAATATCGACATCAAATGAAATTATTAAACGAGAAGTGCCCTTAGTATGACTTCAAAGTTATGAGCTTCATGAACTAATAGATGCCCATTATTAGGAAGCTCATGATATTGAATCCATGGAAGTTTTTGAGCTATAAAACGATTCAATTCAATAGGAACTACATAGTCTTCACAACCTTGCCACATATGAACACGGCCTTCATTATCATGAAATGGATTGCTCAACTCCATGGGATCAAACTCCCATTTTCCAAAATTACACAATAAGTCTCTTATGTTGCATTCATATTCTCCTTGTTGTACCGGGTTACACCGATTCTAGTTGAAAAACAAAAATATTATTAAAAATTTGACAAAATGCAAATTAATTTTACAATATTAAAATAACCTTTAAAAATGTAGAATCAAAGTCGATTGTGAAGGATTAAAGATATGTGCAACTTAAAAGTATGTATCTATTATAGAGAAGTACCTGTTTTGGGTGTTCCTCAATTCTCTTTAGTATGGCTAAATCAGAATCACACAGCATTCTTCTAATATTAAAGTTTTCAAACCATCTCTGTGTCATCCACCAATACATCAACCAAGGTGTGTAATATGCAATCCAATACGTACGTTTATAAGATTGAGGAAGCTTCATAAATAAACGTTGTGATAAAGCAGAAGGAAAAGAAGGCCACCAAAAATTCACGGGTGGAACAACTAGAGCAGCTCCTAGAAGTCTGCAAATAAAAACTTTATAAATATATTTTACGAAAAGACTAAATCAATGCAACTTTAAAAATTCAAAAATTAAATTTGTAATAAAAATACCTATGCGGAATGTATTTCACACAACCCCAAACAGGGTATGTTCCCGCCGAAAATCCAATTACATAAAATTTTGTGCCAAGTTCCAACTTGTCAGCTACTTCTTGAATGTCGAAGGTATCAGTCTTTATTGAGCGTGATGGATATGGGTCACTCTCACAATGACCCGCTCTATCGTAGATTACTAAGTACAACTTAAGCTCCTCCATTAGTTCCTAAAATAAAAACATATACATTTTAGCAATGTATACAAAAATAAAG
Organism: Cucurbita pepo subsp. pepo; assembly: GCF_002806865.2. Taxonomy (NCBI): domain Eukaryota; kingdom Viridiplantae; phylum Streptophyta; class Magnoliopsida; order Cucurbitales; family Cucurbitaceae; genus Cucurbita; species Cucurbita pepo. The sequence continues at coordinate 9,183,489 of NC_036639.1, read as the reverse complement.
AGATTTATGAGTAAAAGAAGAGTGATGATAATGTGGCACTTGAGAGATCGGCAAATCCATATCTTTGCAGCTACGAAGGCCATGACAAACAATGACTTTGTATTGAGCCTTTTCCTTGGAAACTCCAAATTCTTTGTAGGCCAAGTGTCTTCCATCGTTGAGTTTTATTCGAGGTGAAGACACTCGAGGGCCATTCGGTGATCCACATATTTTCGAAGGTGGAGGCTTCAAAAATGCTACATAAATCAATCCAATAAAACTCACTACAAATGCTACTCCTATGGTTAGAATCATATTATTTCCTGCAAAAACAAATATAACACCAATGCTTATGATTAGAGAGACTCGAAATAAAAACACTAGAAGATTGATGATCCCATTGCAAACTCAAATGAATTCATACATTTTTCTAAGTAGTCAAGTTTAGCGAGTACCTTCACTTTTCCAAAAGTGCTATCGAGAATAAGAAATAATAGGCATCTACATAAAAGAACCACCCCAAAGAACAAGAATTTATAACATTGAAGACCAGAGATAGTGACAAAATTTTAAAATGCTGAAACGTTTTAGAGCACGTGTAAGTAAAGTGAGACCACCGTTACTTTGAGAATGACGCGATTGACATGATTGGCATCTTGGATGACACGTACTTTGTATTAAGTTTAAGATTCCCTAAAAAACAAAACATTAAAATTCAAATTTCCCGCTTAGTATGTATGAACATAAACATGTTTTGTTTTTTTTTTTTTTTTTGTTTTTTTTTGTCTCTTTGTAACGTGCAAAACAAGCATCTACTCTCTCTCTCTCTTACATGCATGGTCTTGCACATTATCTTTATTCTCTGATTTGGGAAAAATTGTTCTCTCTCTTACATGCATGGTCTTGTACATTATCTTACTTGTCTCTATTAGGGAAAAAATCATGTCTTACGTCTTGCATGATCTTGCACGTAATCTCTTATTCTCTGATCCCATTTCGTTGGCTTCTCAATCTTTTTTTCTTCTCTCTTACGTGCAATATTTCACTCTTATCCATTTGTAATAGTTGAAAATAAGAAGAAAAAGGGGTTATCCTAGGATTAAAAATGCCATAAAATTTAAATCAGACAAAACAACGCACTAAAATAAAAATACTAAACGAAACCTAATTACAAGACTTGTGTTTTCCAAATTTAAAATCGTCTTCATTTAGACGGCTTTCTAGTCCGGGTAAATTTTATGTATATTTACTGTAACAACCCTAAATTTTACATACTCAGAGTCGCTACTAATGTCTCATGCTCATCTCTAATACGAAAATATAATTCTTAAAAGAAAACATCATTTATAATATAAACGTCGAAAACAATTAAAACATCATTTTCTCTTTCTCTAAAAACATAACCATGCTATTAAGTGTTTAAATACGAAATACTGAAATTAAAAAAAAAATACAAAATAATTTCAAATAATGAAAGGTAAAACAACATATTCTAACCTAAGACTAGGAATTTCAATGAGTCTACCCTATGAACGTGTCACAGTCTCTACTCTCGATGTTGTCGTCCTCCGTACAGGTACGCTTGCCTTTACCTAAAAAATGATGTGGCACACGACCTGAGTATTTTGAAGAATACTCAGTAAGTGGCCCCACTATAGAAGACCATGCAAATGCAAACACATGCAATCATGTTCATGGGGCCTATCTCTAGCTCATCTAGGGGTGCCATCTAGTCTCAGACAACTATGGATGTATAGTACTTCTCTACACACGACCCATAAGTGCGAGTGTAAATCCCCAGGTGGGCTCGCACACCCCCTTGACCCTCTATAGTCAAGCTAATTTATAGCAACGTCCGGAGGTCAGCGGAACCTCTGGTGTCATGCGCCTCATGAACACCCTCATCATCATACTGTGTGCATCCACACTCATCATCTGTAAGGGAACTAGCCCTATGCTTATGAACATAAAACATGTATGAGGTCCCTCTAAATTCCATCCTATCATCTCTTCTGACACAACCCTCTAATCTCATCTTTTTGTTACATTAAGTAACATATGCTCGTGGATATTTATATTAAATCATTTTCATGCTCTTAGGGTTGTGTCCTATGTCAGTCTATTGACATGATTCAATATGACACTCATCATCATACAACATGCTCAATATGAAAAACATCGTCATATTAAGATAAACATCATGCAATCATCATACTCATCATATCGCCATAAAGTGCATCAAGCATATCAAGTACGTCATAACACCGCTCATACATCATCATAGCCCATACATCATAAATTGTAACTCATACAATTTCTAGTCTATCCTATAGTAAGGTCACTTACCTGGTTAGCTTAAGTTGTTATCACTAATTTAAAGTTCGATTTTGTCCTTTGAAATCCAAGTCAACCTATGTCAGCCCGTGACATCAATTTCAAATACAAATTTCTGCAAAATTATTCCTCTAATTTACAATGATCTGTCTTAGATTTCATGCTAACATTAGAATTTTTGCATAAATAAAGTTTTGGAATATTTTTGTATATATATATATATATATATATATAACTTACCTTTTATCTTATTTTTCTTTCGTTTCTTCCCACAATAAATTATTATATATAAAAATTTGAATCCCTCCGCGAAGGAATTCAATTAAATTATAGTTAAATTGATGCCGAATTTGAAAAACTTATTAAAATTAATTAAGTTTATAAGAGTTGCAATAGGTCATAATTCAAAAAATTGAACTCAAGGGGTTAATCTCCTTATTTCCTCTATTAGAGGAGTCAACAATTTTGATTAAAGATCTTTTCTATTGTTAGTGTTTAGAGGATAAAACATGCTAACAATTTAATATTATCATGACTTTCTTTCATTTATGTGTGCTTGCTTCCTTTTCTTTTTAATTATGTTCACACGTTATTTTTGGTTTTTTTTTGGCCAATTTTAACCTTCTTACTTTTTCTTTAAATGACTACGAATTAATATCATAAAACTCATGCAAATTTTTGAAATGCTTGTGATTTAATTTCTAACTGACTAATTTCAATATTGTTTCATAAAAGAATTAAAAAAAAAAGGTAAAATTTAACTACTTGACCTATTCATGCCATATAATTTAATTTTTACTTAGACTCATGGCAAATAAATTAATATTGTTCCATAAAAGAATGAGAAAAAGGTAAAACCCTACCACCGACCTTTTCAAATGACATTTATGGCATGTGATTTAATTTCTAAGGACTAATTACAAATACAATTAATATTGTTCCATAAAAGAATAAGAAAAAATTAAAATACAATTAATATATCACATGTTAATTTTTATTGACTAATTGCAAATACAATTAATATGGTTCCTAAAAGAATAAGAAAAAGTTAAAATCTGACTACTGACCCTCTCAAATGACCTTTCTAGCTTGTTGGTTTAATTTCTACTGACTAATTGCAAATATAATTAATATTGTTCCATAAAAGAATAAGAAAATGTTAAAATCTGACTACTTACCTTTTCAAATGACGTTTCTAGTTTGTGATTTAATTTAATTATAACAAATTAATATTGTTCCGTGAACATTTATTTATAGTTGACTAATTACAACAAATTAATATTGTTCCATAAAAGAATAAGAATAAAAAAAAGGTAAAATGAGACTGCTCGACATTTTCAAATGAAATTTATTATGGTTTGTGATTTAATTTCTAGCTAGCTAATTGTAACAAATTAATATTGTTCAGGTAGAATCTGACTACTTGAAACGACATTCCAAGTTATCTCTTATTCTCTTTATTAATCATAAATTTTAATTTAAATTAAGACAAAACAACGCGACAATAAAAATACAAAAAAACAACACGACAGTAAAAATACAAAATCAAACCTAATTTAGAATTAAAAATAGAGAAATGGGTTGGAGATAAATATAAATCGAAATAAAAAAAAAATACATAGAAGAGAAGGCAGATTGACCGTAACAAAATGGAAAATAAAAATAAAAAATAAAAAAATACCAAGGTGTTCGGTGAGACGTGAGAACTCTGGCGAGCGCCCAAGTTTTGGTAACTATTTGATCACTATGCTTCCACTGCGCTCTTCATAAGAGAAAGATACTATGTGAACTGTGTTACATAAGAGAAAGAAAGTCGCCCGAGAAAATCGAATAAAGTCGGGTGAAGAAGACAAAGCCCGACGGGTTCGGATCCGAGTCGGAACAACTCGCAACCCATACCTGCAGTTAGGCCGTTCCGAACTTAACATTTTGAAAATGCCATGAAATGGCTTTGAGGAGCACACAATATTTGAGGAAATTTTCCCACAACCTTTAAGCGAGAACCTTAATCGGGCGCTTTAGACCAACTCGGCCATCTCAACTACATGTACATTGTCAAGATTTTTGCAATAAGAAAGTTAAGAGAGCTGAGGCATACTGGCAGTATCCGAGACTACGCTAAGTAGTTTTCTGTGCTTATGTTAGATATTTGTGATATGTCCTAGACAGATAAGGTCTTTAGTTTTGTTGAGGGGTTGAAGTTGTGAGTAAAAATCAAACTCTACGAACAAAGAGTTCAAGACCTTTCCACGACCTATGTTATCGCCAAAACGATTTGATCTTAGTATTAATAAACTGCAAGAGATAGAGCGAACCAGGCGGCCGCAAGTAATGGAAATATGAATTACCAACACCTCCTAGTGACTGACTCGAAGGTAGAGAAGGGGAATGCGAGTCCTTGCAATAGAGTGGTAGGATTTCATGGCGGAGACCTCACAACCATAATAGTCATTGTAACGACCCTAAATTTCCACATATCTAGAGTCGCCACTAACGTCTCATGCTCATCTCTAATGCAGAATAAAAATCTAAGCATGCTCACCTTTATTAGCGGAAAAATTTAAAACTTCAGAATACATTAAAACATTGGAAAACACTGCCGGACTTACGTGTTTCAAACATC
>NC_036639.1:9150496-9177304 GCF_002806865.2 Cucurbita pepo subsp. pepo | reverse complement strand
ACTCTTGGAATGCCTTTAATAGGTTCATTTTGAGGCTATATAAAGCCATGCATGTTGTATTTGTAGGTAGATTTGGAAAATATAGTAAAACAAGCGTTTGTGCTTTTTTTAGCCAATGGCTAAATTTCTTTGCAATTCTATGTAGTTTAGGTTGCATGTAGAATCATTCAAGCTCGACATGATCAATCTTGCTTGTGAAGTGATTTGAATCTCAAACAAGTGTTATTGCGTTGAGATATTTGATCAATAAGATTCATTCAAGTTAGACATGATTGATCTTGCTTGTGGTGTGATTCGAATCGCAAACAATGTTCTTGCCTTGAGATATTTGATCAACAAGGTAATCCGAATCTTATTCCCCTTGTATTGATTTCTTATCTTATCATTTGGTATCCGAGCTTCAGGCTCAATATCAGATATATATAATTTTTTTTTTTTTCTTTTTCTTTCTTTCTTTCCCAGGTCGTTACAGTCATAGTCAAAGTCGAGGTCCTTTGTCTTGCTTCATATTGCAAAGGTGTCCATCAAGAACTTGAATGCCCACAAAAGGTGGCATTATACTTCTTACAAGCAAAACTTGGAGTGCATTTAGAAGCAAGTATGAGACTGTAGGAACAGAAATATCGTTAGTTGAGAATGTTGAGTACACCCACGTGGGAGCATTAAAGCACTTTTCTGCTCTTTAGAAGTGAGTGGAAGAGACAAAAGAGCCCGTGGAATGCAGTCTTATGTATGTCAAGGCCTAGAATAATCAGCCAAAAACGCTATTGTCGACTCTAGAGCCACCCACATCTCAATGACGAAGACCGAAGCAAAACCCTTGAATATTCCTTGGCATTGAGACGCAAGAAAAATGAAGGCTTTCAATTCAGTAGATTTACCTGTCTTAGGAGTTTCAAAGAGAACTCCGATCAAGCTAAGGACTTGGACTGGATAAACTGACTTAGTGATAGTCAAGACAGACGACTTTGACATCATGTTAAGGATGGATTTCCTAATAGAAAACAAAGTCCTTGTCATGCCACTAGCAAATGCTTAGTAGTAACTATTAGGATCAAACAACAACCCGCACTCAGATGAACATAAAATATAGGAGAGAGAAAATGCAATAAGGAATATTGGCTAGAGGTTTATATTGACTTCTAGTATTTACAGCAATACAAGGTAGAAAGTACATCTTTAAAGCACTTCCTAAGGTATATATAACTTTACTAGATATGCAATCTAATATATATATATATATATATATAACTATCGATCCTATATAGTATTACCAGATGTTAGCCTCTTATTGTATATATTGTTTACTATATATGACCATTTACTTTATATGTCACTTATCCTATATATTTTTACTATATATAACCATTGAGTAACCTATAAATAAGTATGAGACTAGCAATTCTTCCATTTGATAACCAAGAATTTCAGTTCACATTACTTTAGAATCAATAAGATTTTAATTATTCATCTTATAAGAAATCAATTTTAGATCTTTTTTTTCTTATCTAATTATTTAGATTTTTTAGATTTTTTAGTTTAGATGAATCAATAAGATTTTAATTAGGAGTTTTAGTAAAGGATTAGTAGATGATTAAAAAATTGGCGAGAAATATATTAAACCAATTGAAATAAAATAAAATAAAGAAATACTTAGTACTAGAATAAGAAAATAAGAAAAAATAAGAGAAAAAAAATACATGGTAAGAAAATAAAATTTTGGAAAGAAATCCATTAGCTTGACCAAAAATAAAGATTTGCTACCATGAAAATATTATATTCCCTAGAAAAAGTAGGAATAGAAAATAAATATTTAATGAAGTCTCCAATGTTTTAATACATGACCATCCTAAAATTTAGAAAATTGAAATTGAAATTGATGTCATGGTTCATATAGGTTGACTTCGAACTTTCTTAAGGAATAAATAAGTGACACCAGCCTAAGCTAATCAGCCAAATGGTCTTACTATTGGCAGGGTTATATTTGATGTTGACATGTGCCCCATGGTTAGGCACGTATCATATATATTGATATGTGTAAATTGTCTATGGATCAATATGCTTCTTATATGTTATGTATATGTTATAATATGTGAATTGTATGATAATAATTACGGCACGATGTGTTCAATGATATGTTTGAGATAAGATACGAGAAGGATACACAAAACGAAATGTAACGATAGAAGTAAGATACATTCATATAACGTTAAGGTTAGGTTATATACCGGAGTGCTGTGGATAGGAGAGATTGATAAAAGAATACGGTTAGTTTATGGGTAGAAAGGGATGAGTTTTATAATATATTGATAGAACGATAGCGTTAGGATACGTTCCTGTGATGATATGACTAAGGTACGTTCACGTAACGATATGACTGTGATAGGTATAAGAACGTTAAGGCTATGATAAGTTAGGGAACGATATGACCATGAAGTGTTTACAATATGACATGTTTATGATACGATATATTGTGATGTGATATGTTATGTTTAGATTGTTTTGTGTATGACCATTGAGGTAATTGTTGTATGAATTGCACGTTATGAAATGACATGTCAAAAGCATGGAGCGCTATGTTATGTTTTCTAAATTGTATGTATACAGCATGCTATGAATAACATAATATCACGATAAATGAAATGAAATATAACCCCGATTAGAATTATGCATGATATGAGAACTAAAAAACTGAGAAAAAATATGATATTAATGTAAAACGATAGCGGGGTTATATTTAATAATGTCGAAAATGGAAAAATATTGGGACCTCATGCATTATGTGTGCTCATACACTGGGGATACCCCTATTTCATCAGGATGGGCAGGGGTACAATCATTATGTTTTACAAAATGCTGGCGGCAGGGGTACGGTCATTATGTTTTACATAATGCTGTCAGCAGGGGTATGATCATTTTGTTTTACATAATGCTGTCGTGGGGGTTACTGGTTCTAATGGGTGTCTGGCCTAAGAAGCTCCCAGAGTATGCTCGCCCTACAAGAAAAGTGGCCCAGCGGTGTGCGAACTGACTGGTGAGTCCACACTCGCACGTATGGGCTGTGTGTAGAGTATATGATACACATCCAAGTTACCCGTTAGGACAGTACCGTAGGAAAATAGATTGAAATGATCAGTCCCGTCATTGCATTCGCATGTTCTTGCATTTAATCCCAATAGCGGGGTCACTTGCTGAGTATTTCTTTAAATACTCAAGCCATGTGCTACTACATTTCTCAGGTTAAGAGAAGACATTCCTGTACGACTGACGACGACATCGCCATTTGAGACCATGGCACATGCATGGGGGAGTGGTATTGAGTTTCTTACACTTAGGCTAGAATAAGATGTTTTTAATTTAAATGTTTATTTACATTATTTAGCATTTTGTTGTGTCATTTTAAAGGTTTTTTCCAAACATGTAAGTCCATGGCAGTGTTTTAGGACAAAGGTTACATTTTATGGAATTTAAATGAAGTCTTTTCGCATTCAATGTTCATGATATGTATACAATAGCGACCTTAAATTAAGTAGAAAATTTCGGGTCGTTACACCAGGTTCTTCACCAATTGTATGACACTTTGGCTATTTGTTTAAAAAAATCTTCCTGCATTGCTTCTTACCTAATTCTTATAGATAGCGTATTATCCATATCATCTCCTTTTTCGCATGAGCCATTGTCATGTACTCAACCTCATTGATGAAAGATCAACACGATTTTGAAGCCTAGACATCCAACTCATCTCATCATCCATGGCTTGCTCCCACTTGGTTGTATCCTCCAACTCTAAGGACTCATCAAAGGGTTTTGGTACCCCTTCTTCAGCAACAAATAGTATAATGAAGGTGAATACCTATCTGGTACTCTGATGGTTTGGATGATCTTCTCAACACCTACTCAGTTGGCAATTGTTCTACCTCTTGAACAGTATCAGGAGTTTCTTGAATTGTTCTACCTCTGGAACAGTATCAGGAGTTTCTTGAGTATTTGCAACATTACTAAGTGAATTTTTTCACAACTCAACCTCAACTCCCACTTGCTTCGTTGTCTTGGAACATTTATTCTCTTTGTCCTCCTTGTACCAGACATTTTTATCAAAAGTCACATTATAGTGTCTCAATTTTTTTATTTTTTTATTTTATTTTTTTTGTTCTTGTCATCTTAAAGTTTGTACTCGAACATGTCAGAAACATAACCTATAAAGTAACACTTCACAGCCTCAACATCAAGCTAGTCACTGTTCACTGGATCAACCGAACATACGCAGTGTAGCCAAAAGTTCTCAGGTGAAAGTACTTGAATTCTTATCCTATCCATAACTCTTCTGACAACTTGAAATCCAAGGGTACTAACGATCCTCTCTTGATCAAGTAGGGTATTGTATTTATAGCTTTGGCCCAAAATGTCTTTGGCAATCTAGAATGAGTCCTCATACTACTTATTCATTCATTAATGTTTTGTTCATCCTTTCAGCAACATCATTTTGTCTTACTTTACCATAAACTATTCTCGTTAGTCTAATTCTCTTAATTGCACAAAATGTTTTGAATTCTGACTTGTCATACTATCCTCCATTGTTCGACGTTATGAATTTAATCTTAAAGCATGTCTAATTTTCAACTTCAGCTTTCCACTCGTTGAAGGTGGCAAACACATCTTATTTTTGTAATTTCAAGGGATTTTTATGATTTTTCATTTTTGAATATTTAAAATTTTTAAAGATTCTTTGCCCCTTTTTGGTAATTTTCTCCTTGCTGAGCACTTGAAATTCCTTACCTATGAGGAATAAAAAATCATGAAAGTTTCTTACAAATTAGAAAAATCACATTTTTGCCCTTTATGCATCCTTCTTCCTTTTTAAACTTTACCCATAGGTCTTGGGTCCTTGTAAATATTGGTAGGGCATTGAAATTACCTATAGGCTCCTTGCCCTTGCTTGANTATATATATATATATATATATATATATATATATATATATATATATATATATCCATTTAAGCTTCTTGTGGGCATCTTAAATTTACTCAAGTTATTTTTACCTTGTTTAGGGTCTTATAATAAATTCACACTAAGATGGAGTTGCGACCCACTAGAAGAATAGTAAATTTTCTAATTTTTAAACCAATGGGAAGGAGTTTTTTTTTCTACTATGAAGTAGAATCAGATTAATTTTATTACAAAGCTTTGTTGAAAGAATTAAGTTTGAATTGAGTTACAGATAAAAATATACAAATGATAAGAAATAAAAAAAAAAATTAAAATTAAAAAACATCTATTCTATTAAAAAAAAAATTATAAATTAGTTGAAATTTGAAGTGCAAGCGACACAAAGTCATGTACAATAGGAACGAATGCATCAAGTGAAGGCGGTGACCTGCGCCAGGTAAGGAGGGCATAAATGCGTTTGGCTAAGTGAAGGACACGCGTCAAGCAGTGGGGGAGATGCACGACTAGCGAAGGTTGGCGTCACATGTCGACCAACATAAAATTTTAGAAATTCTCATGCCCTTGAAAAATCGAATGCATGCCCTAGAACCCATGTAACGACTCTAAATTTTACCTATTTAATCTAAGGTCATTACTATAATGGGGAATATACATTAAATGGGCCCTGTTCATAAATGCGACTTACACTCGCCCTTTATTAACTCGTGAAAGAGAAAATGATTACAAGGAAAAGAAAGGAAAAGAACATTATTGAAATAAAGGAAAAGGAACAAAACCGAAATGAATGTCTTATAGTCCCTATGGTTTATTATGCAAATACAACTCAACCTATACTAACCTATACTAATGATGCAAACCGAATTCAACCTAGACTATGAAATGGAAAAAGAACTACCCTATGCATGTGCCACGGTCCCGGGGTGTACGATGCCACCGTCGATGTCACATGGGTGCCTTGCCCTTATTGGGGTTATGCAACAATCACATGCAATGAAATGATGGGACCTATCTTTCGTTTCGTTTCGTCTTCCCAAAGGTGTTGTCCTAACGGGTAATCGTGGACGTGATATACTCTACACAGCCCATACGTGCAAGTATGGGCTCACCAGCTAGTTCGCACACCACTGAGCCACTTTCCTTATCCGGTGGGCATACTCTGGGAGCCCCTTATGCCGGGACCCGTTAAAACTAGTAACCGTCACGGCAACGCTATGCAAAGCATAACGATCGTTGTCCTGCCATTGGATGTACGCGTCTGTACCCTCGTGATGGGATAGGAGTATCCCCCAGATGCATGAACACACATTACGAGGGTGAGCCACTTACTTGGTAGGCCTTAGCCGAAGTACTCCCTAGAATATAACGTAAGCTCCTAGCTCCTCGTGAACGTTCTACGCTTCCGTTGGTGGTTGGTTCCTATTGGTTCATTTGTCACTTTCGTTAGTATTTCACAAACATAATTAATTCCCAACTTGAATTTGTGAAATACGACCTTAAAATGATCTATTTTACCTTAAACAGGGCCGAAACTAAGTCCGAGAGGGTCGGAACGGTGACAAACGGGCTGAAAATAGGATTCCCGAGCCGAATAAGCCGCCGGAGCCGAGGGGAGCCGCGCTGCAGACGTGCCACGTGGCACAATCAGAGGGCGACACATGTGCAGTGGTCTCGCGTCGAGACGCGGGTTATTGGATCGCTCACGGGTCTCGGGCAGTTCACGAGTGACAGGCCGGCCCGGCTGAAGGAAAAATGCAGGTGGGCTGGGCTGGGCGTGCGGGTCTCGGGTCAAGGCTATCGCATTGGGCCGTAACTGGGCTTACGCGTTTTGGGCTGAAGCGACCGGGCCGCGGGAGCCGTCGAGTACTCGGCTGACCTAAGGTGATTTGGTTCGGTTCAGGTTGCGGGATCCGGCCCTCGGGTCAGACTTCGTCAACTTCACCCAGTTGCCTGCGCGTTTTTCTGGCGACTTTTCTCTCTCCTCGTTAACGTCATTTCGACGTCCTTTCCNTATTTCGCTCATGGGTGGCACACATAAACGTCCTTGACATAAAATCCATCATTTGTTGACTTAGAAAATCCGTCCACGGGCCTACTTTCAATTGGTCTAGGATTTTGCTTAGGCAAAGATCCCCACGTTGTGAGTCTATGATCCTTTGTTTGAGCGTGGGACGCATTGTCAGTCGGGCTATTTGGGCTGCCACTTCTTCAGTTACTACCGCTATGTCAGCTCGTTCAAAATCAGTTCGCACTCGTGGCTCCCTTGTGATGAGGGCCGACGAGTGTACTGTTTTTCGACTTAGTGCATTANCTTCTTCCCCCTAACCCCGTTTTTGGTATAGATCTGGTTTGTAAAGACCTCAGACTCCCGGATCTGGAGAAGTTTGNGCTTTTATGGTCCGTATAGATTTGGGTCTTTTCGCCATACATGTAGTGTCGCCAAATTTTTAACGCGAACACCACCGTTGCCAGCTCCAAATCATGTGCAGGATAGTTGTTCTCTTNTGTTCAACGTATAGGATTTGTCTAAATCTACCCCTGATGTGTCTAAAAGGTTCGGGGATTACTTTTGTTGCGTAAAATGGAGGGTTTTGACGTCGATTTCGTATGGTTTAGCCTCGCCGNTCTCTTAATCCTTTAGTTGGCGTGACGCATACGCAACAACCTTGCCATGTTGCATCAGGACACAACCTAACCCCTTTTTGGATGCATCACTNGAGTTTCGTCGGATTTTTCTGTTCCTCTTCGTTTTTCTCTATATTTTGTTCTTTGCAGGTCATTTTTGGGTGGCTGAAGGTCGGGGTCGAGTTCTGTGGCATCCTAGCCCTTGGCCGCCCTTGGTGGGTTGTGTGCGAGCGAAAACTCCGGNGCATCACTATAAATCACGTATCCCACAGAACTCTCTGGAACTGTGAGCACTGGGGCAGAAANCCTACCCCTAAAAAGAACTTTCGTCCTCGAAAGTCTCGAACTGGTGGATCAACTCGGAATATTTTTCCTTTATTTCCTCCTCTCGTTTCTACGTAGCTTCCTCGATTTGGTGGTTACTCCACAATACCTTAACGAAACCTATATTTCTATTACATAAGGNTTTTTTGTCAATTGGGTGAGAGGCGTGGCTATTCTAGCGAAGACCTGGACAAACCTTCGATAGTAACCCGCCAATCACAAGAAACTTCGTATCTCGGTGACCGTTGTTGGGCGTTTCCACTTTGTGACAACTTCTATCTTATTGCGGTCTACGAAAANCTTAACATGGACACATGAAATACATCGTGTACGCTTGAAAGTGAAGGTGGTAAAGCTAGTTTGTAAGCTACCGAACCTACTCTTTCTAAAATTTCGAACGGTCCAATAAATCAGGGGCTTAGNTTCCGTCTTTAGACACTACGTGCCCCAGAAACAAAACCTGTCTTCATTAGGATAGTTGAGGCTTAGNTGAGCTACTTTTAGGAACACTGGGTCCCCCTCTTCGAACTCTAAATTCCTACGCCTAACGTCGGCGTAGCTCTTTTGCCTACTCTGTGCGGTATGCATCCTTAGTNTAGGATAGTTAAGGCTTTGCGAAGGTGCTTTTGGTGTTCTAGGTCCGCTTTCGAGTATATCAAGATGTCGTCTATGAACACGATCGCNTTAGTCTAATTTTCTGTACCGCCTCGTTGGTGATGCAGACCAGCTCGGGTCCTACAAGTTCTCGTTCTCCTACTTCGTCCCAGCACAATGGGAATCTAGATTGTTTTCCATACAATGNCTACCGCTGGGGCATTGGTGAGACCAAAAGACATCACCATAAACTCATAGTGGCCATATCTGGTTCAAAAGGCTATTTTCGGTATGTCTTCATTTTTAATCTTAATTTGATGATATCCTGATCGAAGATCTATTGTAGAAAACACTATCGCCCCTCGCAGTTGGCCNTGTGGGTGAAAGGCGGTGCTAAAGTCGAGGCGGGTACCCATCCCTTTTTGGAGTCCGCGCCAAAAGGTCGACGTAAAATGCGGGTCCCGATCTGACACAATTGATACCGGTACTCCATGCAACCTCACAATTTCTTTCACATACAGTTGGCCNCCTATAATCAATGCATAAATGCATTGAGCCGTCTTTCTTTTTGACAAACAACAATGGTGCACCCCAAGGGGACATGCTAGGTCGAATGAAGCCTTTATCTAATAGGTCTTGCAGTTGTGATTTAAATTCTTTTAGTTCTGCTGATGCCATCGACACGAGGCCTTAGAGATGGGTCCCGTTCCTGGTTCCAGTTCTATTCCAAAGTCTACCTCTCGTGATGGAGGGATTCCGGGAGGTCCTCTGAGAAGACATCCATAAATTCGTTTACTATGGATACTGTATGTATTGGTTTTTTTCTTTCCTTTTGTGTTTACTGCACAGGCTAGAAACGCCCACCCTCCTTGTTGTACCAGGCGTCTCGCTTTCATCATCGATATTATTTTTGGGGTGGTACCTGTGAAGGTCCCTTTAAACTTAAAGGTAAGTTCGTTTGGAGGTGTAAATATCACCTCTTTCTTATGGCAATCTATGCTAGCAAAGTTTTCGGCTAGCCAGTCCATTTCTAGTATGACGTTAAAATTCTTCATATCCACTACTTTTAAGTCTACGTGGATGGTTTGTCCAGCTATTACCACTTGTTCGTCTTTTACTCTATTTTTCATAACTAAGTCTACCCCTGCTGGGGTACCGACCGACAATATATGCATTAAGGGTTCTACTACGAACCCTGCTTGTTTAACAAATGGTAAAGAAACAAACGAATGGGTAGAACCTGAATCAAACAATGTCAATGCAAAGTGTCCTAGTATAGAAAGCGTACCTGTCACCACGGTGCCAGACGTTCCCGCCTCTTTACTGGTCGTTGCATATGCCCTGGTCTGTGGGCGGGTTTGTATGGTAAGCTCTCAAATGACTGGTCCTCTAAGGGGTTCCCTTGGATTTTCCGAGCTCCTTGTAGGGCAAGTTCTGGCCACATGATCTGCATGACCACAGATATAACACATACCTGAGCCCGCCAAACATCTCCCGACATGTTGTTTTCCACAGTCACGACACATGGGCTTCTCCAGTGTTAGGTATCGGACTATTGGGGGTAGAGCAGATGGCCTATTCTAATATCGAGGTCTCTCGAGCGGTGGTTGGAATTTTGCGGTTCCGACCTCACAGGGCGTTTCCTCCCTGTGACAATTGTTGGCTCCGTTTTTTTCTCCTCCGGGGGTTCCTCTAGGGCCTTGGCCGTCCTTAGGACCTCTTCATAGGTTCTTAGGTTAAAAGCCTCCAACATGCGGCGGATCTTCGGGTTCAATCCTAACACAAATTTTTCTGTCTGTATCTCTTCAGTGTCAACTAATGACGGTGCAAACCTTCTTAATCTCATGAATTCCTGATCATACTAATCCATCGTGCGATCACCTTGGGTTAAGTGGTTAAACTCTTGTTCTTTCTTTATACGGGTTTCCTTTGGATAATAATATTTCAGAAAGGCTTCCTTAAAGGCTTCCCACGTTGTAATCCCCTCACCCGGGTTGATGCTCTGTTTATTATCCGACCACCACACTTCTGCATCTTTTGTAATACATTCGTAGCACACGCCACGTTATGTTCATCAGGGCATCTCATTGATTCAAAGGTCGTTTCCATGTTTGCGATCCACATCTGAGCCGCTGTGGGATCTTCCTTTGAACCGACAAAAGGATGGGGGTTATACCGTCTGAAATCCTTTAACCAACTCGCACCCCTATCTGGATGCGGGTTGTTGGCCGGTTGTATAGCTACTGCATCCACCGGTTGCGTGGCCGCCGCGTTGGCTGGTTGCGTGGCCATTGTCGTGACTTGTTGCGTAGCTAACAACGTGGCCTGTTGTGTGGCTAGCATGGTTTGCATTGTCGTTTGGAGGGATTCCAACATTAACCTTGTGGCGAGGTCTAACCCAGCCTGTGGTGTAGCTTGAGGGGGCGGGGTACTTTTCTTTCGTTATCCATCCATCAGGTGCCTATTCAGGAGGGGGTACAGCTTGTAGGGGAGGTGCATATTCAGAAGGTGGTACAGTTTGTGGGGGAGGTGCGTTTTCAGGTGGTGGTACAGTTTGTGGGGATGGCGCATATTCAGGAGGTGGTACAAACGCATATGGTCCGGTAGTCGATCCCTCTTGGGAAGAGCTTCTATCGGCGTCTCCTCTTCCCCCTCTCCTAATGGGAGGTCGTCCTCTCCCTCTCCTACCTCTTCTACGTCCTCTGTGCAGCATGGTTTTAGATACCAAGAAAAGGACTCTAGCTAAGTTTATGATTTACTTATAACATTCCCTAAATTCTACCTTATAATTCATATAGAAGAAAACATAAATATCATAACGTAAAGACATGCATTACATCAGATCACATCACAATACATTTTCATACAGTATCCTGTCATGCATCATTTAAAGCCAACCACATTAAATATATCACAAAAATCATACATCCCTCATTCTACATAAGGTATACCTAGCAACGATGGGGTATCGGTAATTGGACCATGGAACATGACAAGCCTACTCTGTAGGCTAGTCTACAAGATCTATAACCTGGCTCTAATATCAACTGTAACAGCCCTAAATTTTACCTATTTAATCTAAGATCATTACTATACCTTCAAATGCAGAATATACATTAAATGGGCCCTGTTCATAAATGCGACTTACACTCGCCCTTTATTACCTCGTGAAAGAGAAAATGATTACAAGGGAAAGAAAGGAAAAGAACATTATTGAAATAAAGGAAAAGGAACAAAACCGAAATGAATGTCTTATACTACCCTATGGCTTATTATGCAAATACAATTCAACCTATACTAACGTATACTAATGATGCAAACTGAATTAGACCTAGACTATGAAATGGAAAAACAACTACCCTATGCATGTGCCACGGTCCCGGGGTGTACGATGCCACCGTCGATGTCACATGGGTGCCTTACCCTTATCTGAAAAAGTAAAGTAGCACGAGGCTTGAGTATTTCTAGAATACTCAGTAAGTGACCCCCTATCGGGGTTATGCAACATTCACATGCAATGAAATGATGGGACCTATCTTTCGTTTCGTTTCGTTTTCCCTACGGTGTAATCCTAACAGGTAATCGTGGACGTGTACCATATACTCTACACGCAGCCCATACGTGCGAGTATGGGCTCACCAGCTAGTTCGCACACCGCTAGGCCACTTTCCTTATCCGGTGGGCATACTCTGGGAGCCCCTTATGTCGGGACTCGTTAAAACTAGTAACCGTCATGGTATGCAAAGCATAACGATCGTTGTCCTGCCATTGGATGTACGCATCCGTACCCTCGTGATGGGATAGGGGTATCCCCCAGATGCATGAACACACATAATGCATGAGGTCCCCCCTACTTCTACATTTATCATTAATGATCATAACCCCCCTGTCACGTTCCATGCTTCATGTCATTCTTATTTTTAATTTACATTTCATACATATTCCTATCGGGGTTATGATTCCAGACAGTTTACCGTGTTTCATGTCATACAATTCATGCTGTTTACATTCAAATATTTCATACAATCATGCCATAATCATTCAGGAACCACATATCGTCACATGCATAACATATCACATCAAACTAAGCAGCATACATAGCATACATTCACGTTCACATGAGTTCGTACTTAAGCACATTAAACTAGCATACAATTTAATAACACGTGCAAATCCACGAGCACGTGCCAACATACAACAAATAACGTGTAACCTACGACGGGTGAGCCACTTACTTGGTAGGCCTTAGCCGAAGTACTCCCTAGAATATAACGTAAGCTCCTAGCTCCTCGTGAACATTCTACGCTTCCGTTGATGGTTGGTTCCTATTGGTTCATTCGTCACTTTCGTTAGTATTTCACAAACATAATTAATTCCCAACTTGAATTTGTGAAATACGACCTTAAAATGATCTATTTTACCTTAAACATGGCCGAAACTAAGTCCGGGAGGGTCGGGACGGTGACAAACAGGCTGGAAATAGGTTTTCTGAGTCGAATAAGCCACCGGAGCCGAGGGGAGCCGCGCTGCAGACGTGCCACATGGCACAATCAGAGGGCAACGTGTGTGCAGGGGTCTTGGGTCGAGGCGCGGGTTATCGGATCGCTCGCTGGTCTCGCGCCGTTCGCGGGTGACGGGTCGTTCGCAGGTAACAGGCCGGCCCAATTGAAGGAAAAATGCAGGTGGGCTTGGCTTGGCGTGTCGGTGTTGGACTGGGCGTGCGGGTCTCGGGTCGAGTCTATCGCGTTGGGCCGTAACTGGGCTTACGCGTTTTGGGCTGAAGCGACAGGGCCGTGGGAGCCGTCTAGTACTAGGCTGACCTAAGGTGATTGGATTCGGTTCAGGTTGCGGGATCCGGCCCTCGGGTCAGACTTCGTCTTCTTTACCCGGTTGCATGCGCGTTTTTCTGGCGACTTTTCTCTCTTCTCATTAACGTCGTTTCGATGTCCTTTTTCCCTCCTTTTTCCTCCGTTCCCGAGTCTCTTCTTCCCCCTAACCCCGTTTTTGGTATAGATCTGGTTTGTAAAGGCATCACGCTCCCGGATCTGGAGAAGTTTAGAAATCCGACGTTCGGTCTCCCTTGTCGACGGTGTTCAACGTATAGGATTCGTCTAAATCTACCCCTAATGTGTCTAAAAGGTAGGGGTGTACATTCAACTCGGCAACCCGACAACCCGGACCAACCCAACCCGAACTATAAGGGTTGGGTTGGGTTCATTTTTCTGAACCCATACTAAATCAGTTTTATTTTGGGTTCATGGGCAAAACCTTCGGGTTGACCTGAGCCAAATTAAAATATATAAAATATATTAAGAACTTTCTTATGTTAGTGAGTTTGTCAGAGTGGTATTGAGTCTAATTCAAGAATATTAGACGACAGCCAAATACAAAAATTCAACGCCAGCCAAATACATATTTTGTTTATATTATAATATATTTATTATCTATTTATTGTAACATTATATCACAATTTATATACATTTTTATTTTTCTAATAGTCTAAGGTGGCGTATAAATAAGCATATTTCAATTAAAATATTTTTATATATTTTTTATTTTTATTATATACAATACTCTTGAACTAAGCATTTTTATTGTTTATTTAATTTCATGATCTATCCTTGTATTTTTGTTATTTTAATTCATTCTAAAAAAAAAATTCGGTATTTAATTGTCTCTAATTTTATGACAATGTTGAATTATGTTAATATGTTACAATTTTCACTCGTTATTTTTTATTGAATTTATTATTATTATTATTATTATTTGTCAATAATTATAGATTAATTTGTGTGGGTGAACTTTAATATATTTTATCTTCTGAATAATTATAAATTGTGTATAAATAAAATTAAAAAAAAAAAATTGACATCCCAACTCGAACCCAACCCGAAAATAGAGGGTTGGGTTGGGTTGTGAAAAGTTTCGGGTTGGGTTGGGTTACCAATCCAACCAACCTGAACTTTTGGGTTGGGTAAAAAAAAATTCCCCAATCCGACCCAACCCGGACCATGTACACCCCTACTAAAAGGTTCTGGGATTACTTTTGTTGCGTAAAATGGAGATTTTGACGTCGATTTCGTATGGTTTGGCATCGCCGGAGTTTCGTCGGATTTTTCTGTTCCTCTTCGTTTTTCACTAGTTTTTGTTCTTTGCAGGTCATTTTTGGGTGGCTGAAGGTCGGGGTTGAGTTCTGTGGCATCCCAGCCCTCGGTCGCCCGTTGTGGGTCGTGTGCGAGCGAAAATTCCGGCGTTCGCTGGAGTTTTCGGTTCTGCCGCCGACCCCCCNTTTTTTTTTTTTTTTTTTTTTTTTTTTTTTTTTTTTATCCGATCCGTTACAACCCATGTCTCATATAAGTTAATTTCTTGTGTCACGAAGTAGGCGTGACTACTCTAAAAGTGCATGGCTTACTTACACTTGAACTGCACGTCAGAAATTCCTCCAGGTCTATGGGAGGTACCCGGTGAGCTTCTATTTTACTTATTCAACTATTTTTCAGTTCAATTTCTATACTAACTCTAATTTAATTTAATTAAGACCAGCCACATCACAAATTAAGAGCTATTAAGAGCCAGTTAGACTTTTTTCAAGTAATAGTGGTAGAGATTATTAGGATATGTTAGCATGCAAGCATATCTTGTCTTAGGTGCTTAGGTTATACATATAAGGACAATTTTGGATGAGAATACAATGTATGCCATCAATAATTACCGAAATTCCCCTAGGATGAAAATTGAAGACACATGTTGATTTTAATGTTTTCTACTGCGCTAGAAATAAGGATGAGATATTGTGACATATGCTCTATGTGATTCATGGATGTTATCTCCCCGTTGAGCTTACATGAATGTAACAATAATGTATCATGTGCTTTAGGTGATTGATAGGATTATCTCCTTAACAAAGCATGCATGAATGTATTAGGTTAAGAATAGGACGTTAAAGCTAGATCGGTTCCACTTGACCTAGGTCAGATAGTTTTAGTAGATCGAGCACCCTAGAAACGTGAGCAACGATCAATGATCAAGACCGTAGTACTCTCATAAGTTAAATTAGCCTCGAGGAGCTAGTCTCAAGTACCCTAAAATTTTTAATTCGAGATTTTAAACCGACTAGATGCCCTAAGAATCTAGTCAATCTCCACGACACCTAACACCTAATGAGATTTAAGAATTCTTACAAAACTGCTTGTAGTGTGACCAGTATCACTAGAGCCCAACCACCTCCTATTCCTCTCCCATACCTTAGTAGCACTGTTCAATGACTAAGTCAGACCCAATAATGCCCCTGCCAACTGGTAGGCATCTAGGAATCCATATCATAAGCTTGACTGATGCAAACAGGATGACACATCGTTGTTACTTGAGAAGTTACTACTTTGTATAGAAATGGATCAAGAGCAATTCCGTAAACCTATCTTAAGATGAGTGCCACTAAGTAGTTTAGTTTAAGACGAGTGCCATATTGTGTGTGGAAATAGCTAAGGGCCCCTAAATAGATTTGCTGCACTATAAACCCACACGGAGAAGGGGCAAGGGACACATATGTGAATTGATAGCTAGTCGGCACGTAGGGTTGCTCATCGAAATAAGCAAGAATACTATTTCCACGAAAAATACCATTGAGGGGGGCGGTAGTTCTTTTTCTCGTTCTTGAAGTGATTTGAATGATGAATCCATTTCTTCACCTCTTTGCCAATCAATCAAAATTACCGTGGAAAATAGCAGGGTGAGATTAGATTGACCCGTACATAGGTAGCCAGAAATAGACCGTCTGGAAGTTCAACAACCACCCCAGTCAGAATCGCAATATGCTTGTAATCTTAAATTGTTTTCAGATGGTAATAGGAGTCCTTGACTAGTTGTACCTTTGATATATCTCAGAACTCGAAGAGCTGCTTCCCAATGTGGTTTTCTTGGTTCATGCATAAATTGACTAAGCATACGAATTGAATAAACTATGTCAGGCCTAGTAACGGTCAAATATATTAATTTGTCAATCAACCGTCGGTATTTACTTGGATCATTCAACTTTTCTAGAAAGTTTCAGATTTTGCTCTATAGGAAATTTTTCTGGACGTGCTCTTGTAAGACCTGTGTCTTGAAGAATGTCTAGAGCATACTTCCTTTGAGACATAAAAAATTCATTTTCTAGACCGAGAAAATTCAATGCCTGGAAAATATTTCAAATTCGCTTAATCTTTGATAAGGAATTTCTTGAGTAAACTAGTCTTGAGATTGAATTTCTTTGAGATCATTGTCTGTCAACAGAATATCATCAACTTAGATTAGAACTGCAGTGAAAGAAGTACCTTTACTCTTAGTAAATAAAGAGTAATTTGCTTTGGACTGAGTATAGCCTGCATTTTGTATAGTGGTAGAAATATGGAGAACCAATTGCCAGAAGTCTATTTTAATCCATAAAGAGATTTATGGAGTCAACATACTGTATTCTCCCCCTGTCAACGAAAACCTGGTGGTAAAGACATATAGACTTCCTCGTCTAGATTACCATGGAGAAAGGCATTTTGAACATCCAACTGATGGGTGAACCATTTTCGAGCAGCAGCAATAGTGAGTAAGCAACGAAGTGTAGTAAGTTTCGCTGTAGGAGAAAATGTCTCTGTGTAATCAATACCTTCAACCTGAGTGTATCCCTTTGCTACCAGTCGAGCTTTATAACGTTCAATAGAACCATCAGAGTTGTATTTAATTTTGTACACCCAATGACAACCAATAGCTTTATGACCAGGTGGTAGAGGAACGAGAGACCAAGTATGATTACGTTCCAAAGCTACAATTTCATCATTCATAGCCTACTGCCATAACGGGTCGCCAACTGCCTCGTCATAGGTTTTAGGTTCTGTCTGGGATGTAATAAGAGCTAGAAAAGCACGTTGAGTAAGAGAAAAACGAGAGAATGAAAGGTAATGATGAAGGGGATACTTGGTGCCAGTGCTGAGACTTGAGCTAGAGGTTAAATGATTGGCTCCAGAAGACATCTCATAATCCTTATGCCAAGCTGGAGGCTGTTTAATACGAGTAGAACGTCGGAGTAGAATTGATGTATTAGGTGGGATAGGATTAGAATTAGTGGGTGAATCTCGAGAAGAAACAGAAGGTGGAGGAGACGACGAAGTAGTAGGTGAAGGAGGAATAGGAGGTGGATCATGAAGTGGTACGGAGTCGAAGGAGCTAATGTCAAAGTTTGTGAAGCTGATGAAAAAGGAAAATCATCTTCACAAAATTTAACATCACGGCTGATAAAGAATTTGTGAGATTTCATGTCATACAACTTGTAACCTTTATGACCATAAGGATATCCTACAAAAACACAAGAAATTGCCCGAGGTTCAAATTTTTGCTTAGGATGTACTATAGTTGCATAACATTTACAACCAAAAACTTTAAAATGATGAAATGTAGGTGGTCGTTTGTAGAGTGCTTCAAAGGGTGTCTTGTTAGATAACAATGGTGATGGCATTCTATTTATAAGATAAACAGCAGTTAAAATGCACTCTCCCCAAAAATTAAGTGGAACTTGTGATTGAAAGAGAAGAGACCTAGCTACATTTAGGATATGACGATGCTTACGTTCTACGACCACATTTTGTTGTAGAGTATAGACACAAGTGCGTTGAAATTCAATGCCACAAGAAGTAAAAAATGGTTGCAAAGATAG
This sequence comes from Cucurbita pepo subsp. pepo, assembly GCF_002806865.2. Taxonomy (NCBI): domain Eukaryota; kingdom Viridiplantae; phylum Streptophyta; class Magnoliopsida; order Cucurbitales; family Cucurbitaceae; genus Cucurbita; species Cucurbita pepo. Next base: position 9,159,133 of record NC_036639.1, on the reverse strand, counting down.
GAACTCAGTCCCATTGTTTGATCGAACTATCTTGATAGTAGTATGAAATTGAGTTTGAACGAATTTAACAAAATTCATTAAATGATGTACTTCTGACTTATGTTGCATTAAAAAAACCCAAGTACATCGAGTAAAAATCATCAAACAATAGTGAGAAAAAAACGCAAACCAGAATGGGTAGGAATTTTATGTAGTCCCCAAACATCACAATGTATCATATCAAAGGCAGTATGAGTTGTTATTGAACTTCTTGGGAAAGACAACCTAGTTTGTTTTGCTAACGGGCAGATACTACAGTTATGAAAATACAGTATGTCGGCTCCATAAATCTCTTTATGGATTAAAACATGCTTCTCGCAATTGGTTCTCCATATTTTCTACCACTATACAAAATGCAGGCTACACTCAGTCCAAAGCAAATTACTCTTTATTTACTAAGAGTAAAGGTACTTCTTTCACTGCAATTCTAATCTATGTTGATGATATTCTGTTGACAGGCAATGATCTCAAAGAAATTCAGTATCTCAAGACTAGTTTACTCAAGAAATTCCTTATCAAAGATTTAGGGAATTTAAAATATTTTCTACGCATTGAATTTTCTCGCTCTAGAAAATGAATTTTTATGCCTCAAAAGAAGTATGCTCTAGACATCCTTCAAGACACAGGTCTTACAGGAGCACGTCCAGAAAAATTTCCTATGGAGCAAGATCTGAAACTTTCTATCCCAATTCTATTTCTATTTCTCATTCTTAACATGATATCAGAGCCTAAAACCTATGACGAGGCAGTTGGCGACCCGTTATGGCAGCAGGCTATGAATGGTGAAATTGCAGCTTTGGAACGTAATCATACTTGGTCTCTCGTTCCTCTACCACCTGGTCATAAAGCTATTAGTTGTCGTTGGGTGTACAAAATTAAATACAACTCTAATGGTTTAGTTGAATGTTATAAAGCTCGACTGGTAGCAAAGGGATACACTCAGGTTGAAGGTATTGATTACACAGAGACTTTTCTCATACAGCGAAACTTACTGCACTTCGTTGCTTACTCACTGTTGCTGTTGCTCGAAAATGGTTCCTTGTGGCATCATTGCTATCGACTTTTGTATCTGAAAATTTGCTAGAGCATTCTTTTGTGAGAATTGATCACGAAGATCAACCTACACTTGATGAGCTGTCTTGGCGTGATATCTGCTTCAATAGAATGAGTTAACCAAGATATTATCATATTGTTGCACTGATTCCAGAGTTCAAATTCGGTTGAATTTGCATCTTGAGACGGTTCTTCAATTGTGCCATCAATGAAGTCAATTTTCTTTTTGGCAAGAGCATGCATAACTGATTTACTCCAGGATTGATAATTTGTTTCATTTAATTTGATTGGAACGAGTGAATATCCTGGCTGATCAGAGTGATGAATATAATAAGGATGTGTTAAATCAACATCCGAAATTTTGAAGCTGAATTTGGCTGATTCCCTCATAAAGTAAATTTTGATATTTAAGAACACCAAAATCGGTGCTCTTATACCATGTTAAGAATGAGAAATAGAAATAGAATTGAGATCGAAAGTATGATCTTTTATAACAGTTTAAATTACAACTATCAACTAATACCTAAAAAAAGGGAAAATATATAAATAACTAAACCTCGTAAATAAGATAAAATATACTTGTAATCGAATCTAAGATAAAATATACTACTAACAAATCCAAAAATAGTAGAATATGTAAGATATACTTCATAACTAATCATTAAAATATATTCTCCAAATATCATATCTTAATGGAAGAAGATTGAGTGAATATAATTAAATAAAAAAATTAAAAAATAAAAAAACTAAACTAAAAATTAAACCCAAAAAGTAAGAAGTACTTAATAATATAACTTAAAATAACCCTATCAAAGAGTAACAATTGAAAATGAGATTTTGTAATAAAAATAAAATTATATATAAACATTTCAAGACTTTATTCGGGCAAAGATTCTAATGTTCACATGAAATTTATCAAATTGACCGAGGTAAATTAGAGAAATAATTTTATAGAAGTTCAGACTTGAAACTTATGTCATGAGCTCATATAGATTAACTTGGATATAAATGACAAAAATCGAACTTTCTTGAGGATAAATTGGTGACACCAGCCTAAACTAACCAGGTAAGTGGTCTTACTATTGACATGGTTATATTTTATATTAACGCATGCCCTGTGGTTCTGCACGTGTCATATATATTAATATGTGTGAATTGTTTGTGGATCGATATGCTTATGATATGTTATGTATATGTTATAATGTGTGAATTGTATGATAATAATCACGATACGATGTGTTCAATGTTATGTTTGAGATAAGATACGAGAATGATGCACAAAACGAAATGTATCGATAGGAGTAAGATACGTTCATGAAACATTAAGGTTAGGTTACACACTGAAGTGCTATGGATATGAGAGATTGATAAAAGAATACGGTTAGGTTATGGGTAGAAAGTAATAGGTTTGTGATAGATTGATAGAACACGTTAGGATACGATCCTGTGATGATATGACTAAGGTACGTTCATGTAACAACATGACTGTGATAGGTAGAAGAACGTTAAGGCTATGATAAGTTAGGAACGACATGACCACAAAGTGTTTATAATATGATATGATTAGGATACAACATGTGAATGACAGAAATATATATATATTGTCATATGATATGAAATATGTTATGATACGAGATATGCGATAAATTGACTTGTTTATGATATGATATATTGTGATGCAATATGTTCTGATATGATAATGCATATGATGAAATGCTATGTTAAAAGCATTAGACGTTATGTTATGTCTCCTAAATTGTGTGTATACAACATGATATGAATGACATGAAATCACGATAAATGACATTAAATATAACCCCGTTAGAATTGTGTATGATATAAGAACTGAAGAATGAGAAACGATATGATATGAATGATGAATGGTATGTGAAATGATATGAAAAACGATATGATAATACAGAACACTAGCGGGGTTGTATTAAATGATAATGAAAACGGAAAAATATTGGGACCTCATGCATTATGTGTGCTCATGTATTGGGGGATTCCCCTATTCCATCATGAGGGTACGGACGCGTACATCCACTAGGCAGTTAAAGTATCATTATGTTTTACATAATGCTGCCGTGACGGTTACTAATTCTAATGGGTGTCGGCAGAAGGAGAGCTACCAAAGAAGGCTCGTCCGACAAGAAAAGGGGCACAGCAGTGTGCGAACTGTCTGGTGAGCCCATACCCACACGTATGGGCTGTGTGGAGAGTATATGGTACACATCCAAGCTGCCCAATTAGAATAGTGCCGTAGGAGAAATGACTGATATGATAGGTCACGTCATAGCATATTGCACGTTCTTGCATTTAACCCCAATAGTGGGGTCACTTACTGAGTATTTCTTTAAATACTCAAGCCATGTACTACTATATTTTTCAAGTTAAGGCAAGGCGTTCTTGTACGGCGGACGACGGCATCGCAATTCGAGACCATGACACATGCATAGAGTAGTGGTATTTATTTTCTTAGACTTAGGCTAGAATAGGATGTTTTTAAATTAAATGTTTATTTATTTTATTTAGTCTTTTGTTGTGTCGTTTTATAGGTGTTTTCGAAACACGTAAGTCCATGGCTGTGTTTTAAGAGAAATGACATGTTTTATGAAATTTAAATGAAGTCTTCCGCATTCAATATTTAGGATATTTATATAGTAGCGACCTTAAATTAAGTACAAAATTTCGGGTCGTTACACCGAATATATGTTTCCTTTGCGTTTCTTCTCAATTTTATTTTTATTTATTTTTATCTTTTTAGATTTTAATCGATTTATAGTTTAAAATTTAATCTTGACTCTATTGAAAATTTGAGAGGGGAAAATGAGAGCTTCATTTGTGGAAATGAGTGCGAACAGAATTACCTAAAATTCCTTGGGAGCAAAGTTTCTCAAATATATTCGAGGACGAATCATCTTACAGAAGTAGAGAATGATATGAACCAAGACATTAATCATGCAATATAGACTTAGGAAGATGTGAAAAAACATTGTCAAAGATATAAAAAATGTTTCAATTCATATTAAACAAGAATCAAGTTTCAGGTGGATCATAATTTTGAGTGATGTGTTTATTTAGTGTATTTTAAGACTTATTTACAAAGTAGTTAATTATAGCCCTAAAATATATCTAGCTAATTATGGTCATGAAATATAGTTACCCCTCCTAAAATGCCTCATGAAAGATAGAGTTTTTATTTTAAGGCTACAGAAGGCAACTTACGTTATATTTGTAAGATAGACTTGTAAAATACAATAAAATGAATCTGTGTTCTTTAGCCACTGGTTAAGTTTATTTGCAATTCTATATACTTTAGGTTGCATGTAGAATCATTCAAGCTTGACATGATCAGTCTTGCTTGTGAAGCTTGTGAAGTGATTCGAATCTCAAACAAGTGTTCTTCCCTTGAGATATTCGATCAAGAAGGTAATCCGAATCTTACTTTTCCTGTAGTGATCCCATATCACTAAATATGAAAACAAAAAAGTTTGTTCACCCCATAGATGAGAAACGCCATCCAGTAGATCTGCAGCGTTAGAACCGGTGAACAACTTCTAGGTCTCAACAAGGTCTTGTGATGTCATAGAGGGGTCGTCCTACAGCGTCAGTCCTACCTATAATATTTTGGATCATTTTGTTTAGTTTAGTTTGAATTTGTATCCCAAACTAGTTTCCCATTTGTAAATAAACGTGAACAACACCTACTTGTAATAGGTTTTGATTTGTTTTTAAGTGTGATGTGTATGCATTTCCCTTGGATCGCTTATTTAGTATTTGATAGTCAACCTTTTGTGAACATTTTGAAATTCAAACGCAACCAGTAATGGAAATTTCGTCCTCGTTCACTCTGTCCCTTCATCTTCACCCTTTCCCTCCAAATCCTCTCGCCGTCGCCTTCGCCGCCGCTAATTCCAATTCTGGCCACCGACTGTCCCGAATCAAAACCTCGACACAGACACTGACCGATACACCGCCCTTAAGAAACAAAGTAGTTGCCAAATTTCAGAACAGAAAACGCCCAGTTTTTGCTGAGAGAGATGCTTTTCCTGAATCTTTACCACTTCACACCAAGAACCCACATGCCATTTACAAGGATATTCAAAGATTTGCGCGCCAAAATAAGCTCAAAGAGGCACTTACGATTATGGACTATTTGGATCAACGAGGCATCCCAGTTAATGCGACTACATTTTCTTCTCTTATTACTGCTTGCGTTAGAGCCAAATCTTTGGCTAACGCTAAACAGGTTCACGCTCATATTCGGATAAATGGACTTGAAAACAATGAATTTTTGCGTACGAGGCTTGTTCATATGTATACTGCTTGTGGGTCTTTGGAAGATGCACAGAAGCTATTTGATGAAAGTTCTAGCAGAAGTGTTTATCCTTGGAATGCGTTGCTTAGAGGCACTGTAATGGCAGGGCGGCAGGATTACCGTAGCATACTCTCGACATATGCAGAAATGCGAAGATTGGGGGTTGAATTGAACGTTTACTCTTTTGCTAATATCATTAAGAGCTTTGCAGGTGCATCGGCGCTTACCCAGGGGCTTAAGGCCCATGCCCTTTTGATTAAAAATGGATTGGTTGGCAGTTCAATTCTTGGGACAACTTTGATTGATATGTACTTCAAATGTGGTAAGATCAAGCTTGCCCGCCAGATGTTCGATGAAATTACTGAGAGAGATATTGTGGTTTGGGGATCAATGATTGCTGGTTTTGCTCACAATAGACTTCAAAGGGAAGCTTTGGAATATACAAGAAGGATGATAGACGACGGAATTAGACCGAATTCGGTCATACTGACATCGATTCTTCCTGTTATTGGAGACGTCGGGGCTAGGAGATTAGGCCAGGAAGTTCATGCTTTTGTTATAAAGACAAAGAATTATTCAAGGCTGATATATATTCAATCTGCTTTGATTGATATGTATTGCAAATGTGGAGACATTGGTTTGGGCAGAGCGGTTTTTTATGGTTCCAAGGAGAGGAATGCTATCTGTTGGACTGCTTTGATGTCTGGTTATGCTTTAAATGGCAGGCTAGAGCAAGCTGTAAGATCAGTCATTTGGATGCAGCAGGAAGGATTTAGACCAGACGTCGTTACGGTTGCTACAATTCTTCCAGTTTGCGCCAAGTTGAGGGCTCTCGAACCCGGAAAGGAGATTCATGCATACGCTTTGAAGAACTACTTCCTACCAAATGTATCCATTGTTTCATCCTTGATGGTAATGTATTCAAAATGTGGAGTAATGGACTATTCTCTAAAGCTTTTCAACGCCATGGAGCAAAGAAATGTGATCTTATGGACAACAATGATTGATTCCTACATAGAAAATCAGTGTCTGTATGAAGCTATTGATATATTCAGAGTGATGCAGCTATCAAAGCATCGACCAGACACTGTAACCATGTCAAGAATCCTCTATGTATGCAGTGAACTAAAACTGTTGAAGATGGGGAAGGAGATACATGGGCAAGTTTTGAAGAGGAACTTCGAGTCAGTCCATTTCGTTTCGTCCGAACTCGTGAAGCTATATGGGAAATGTGGAGCTGTGAAAATGGCAAAAATGGTGTTTGAAGCAGTCCCTGTAAAGGGGGCAATGACATGGACTGCCATTATTGAAGCTTATGGAAACAATGGAGAGTTACAGGAAGCAATCCATTTGTTTGATCAAATGAGATCCTCTGGTTTCACTCCAAACCATTTCACTTTCAAAGTGGTTTTGTCTGTTTGTAATGAAGGTGGTTTCGTTGATGATGCTCTGCGCATCTTCAAGCTGATGACTGTTACGTATAAGATTAAGGCATCTGAAGAACATTACTCGTTCGTCATTGCGATTCTAACTCGGTTTGGTCGAATTGAGGAGGCCAAAAGGTATGAACAAATGAGTTCTTCATTATCATGAGTTTGAGATTTGTTCATAATTGAGCTCCCTGATATGTATATATTGTATGTGTTCACCTGTTTGTGTATATTTCTTTAGTTTTGGAGATTTGAAGGATAAATCTTCCAACTTTGGATCAATTTGGTTTCTTTGAGATTGAACTTTTGAGCACTAGGGAGGTAATAGGCTCCTTTATTCACTAGGCTATATTCAATGAGCTAGCTCGGATCAATCTTTGTATTCAATGAGCTATGCTCGGATCGATCTTTGTATTCAATGAGCTAGCTCGGATCGATCTTTGTATTCCATGAGCTATGCTCTGATCGATGTTTGTTTTGTTTCATTTTTATTAATAATGAATGAGTTTCCTAGTATTGATTAAAAGCAACCAAAATAGCACCAATTGTAACAATTATGGAATATAATCATATTTAGTATTGTTTATGAGTGATCGAGGAAAGCCCATTGTTTGGTGATATCAACCCAAGCCCCTTGCAGTTTAGAGTAATGGGTTAACACATTTTCGCTTTCGCTCTGCAACTCACAACACACTTCGAGAGACTCCCGAGAGAAGAGAGGAGCATACACCGACAGATCTAAGTCGCCGACACGCTTCGATCCAGGGCTTTAGTAGGTTGTAGCGACACAAATGCTTTAGGAGTGCTCTCGGTGTTGTTGTGCTAGTGATTGGTTAACGAACAGTGGCCTAAATCGGAGTGAGGTTGTCGGAGTGCCAATCAGAGAAGTGCGGAAGTTAGGGCAGCGGTTTCAGAAGGCGGGTGGAGAAGACGAATTTCTCCGGTGACATTCGAATTGGGTGATCCACGCCGATGTGGGCTTCAACAGCCCAAGGAACATGAATGTGCACGGCCCACGACCCACAACTTGCATAGACTCGACCCGAAGTCCACGTCTCGACCCAAGCAATGGCACGCGTTTACCTAGCCACGCACGTGCCTGACGCGTGCTCCTACCCCAGTCGCGACTCGTCTCAACCTGTCCGTCGGCGTGCTCACTCAACTTCGCTCACTCGGCTCCGACGACTTGAAAATAGCTTATTCAGCTTCGTAAACAATTTTGATACCATTTTGACTTTATGAGGGAATTTGAGGTTAATAAGACTTGTATTTATTTAAATTAAATATTTTTTTATAGCTAAAATTGGGAGTTATTAATATGTTTAGCTAAACTAAATTTAATAATATGTCCCGTATTCCTAGGTTAAATTGAATGTTGAAGGACAATCTCGAATCAACTATAAAATAGTTAGGGAGTTTGGCTAAGGCCAAACAAGTGACTTTTACGGTTAATGTTGGAAGAATTAGATGATGTAGGATGATGCATGCCTCGTGGCCCCTACATGCGTCATAATGTAATGCTACATTTATGTATGTTGTGTGATGACGTATGATTGCTATGTTATGTATGTATATGATGTTCTATTGTGTCATGATATGAATGAAATGAAATACTACGTATTTAATGCTATGCCTTACCATATGAAGTCATGTTATGATGATACAAGATGAAAGTCATGATGAATACTATGATACCTGACTCATATGTGTACTATGACATGGATGAAAGGAAAGAAATGATTCTTATTATTGTTGGATCGGTATGGCAACCCTAGAGGGGGGGGGGGGGGGGGG